>NC_044322.1:317715867-317828367 GCF_007399415.2 Gopherus evgoodei | reverse complement strand
CTGTTATTTCAAAGCTTGGAATCAGTATTTCACTTGCCTTTAGGTTATATTTCAAGTTCTTTTGCAGTGGAATGATGAACTCTCCCTGTTACAGCAATTTAGATCACTTGTCCTGTAGATATTACTGCCTGAGAAATGGTTTGTTTCTGGTAGTTTTGTTTTGTACTCTTCCCGTGTCATTATATGTCTAGAAAAAAATTGCCAGCAATTTTTACTAGGCACGTTTTATTTAATGTAACAGAGACAGTTTTCTCCAATGTGATCATTGTGAATCTTGCATAACTGCCATATACACTGCCAATGACATATGCAATGACATTTACATGTGTACTGTCATGCAAAACCATTTCCTGCTACACTGGATATAATACAATAACTGAATGAAAAAGCATTCTGATTTGGTGATATCATTTTTCTAGCCATGGTCAGTGTATATAGAGGTTCTTCAGTGTAAACCTAATCAGCACTGAATAATACATTTCAAATTTTGTACTTTTAGCTAGCACTTTATGGCCACTTTCAGGTAACTGGATAAGAATCCTTGGAAAGAACTCAACCTGCCCATTGTATCTCACCTCGTCTATGGCAGTAATAAAAAACATATACACAAATACTGTAAAAGTTTTAAACCTAAAAACCTGCACACTGGAGAGGGAAAAAGACTAAAGACATTTCCCATTGGCATATCAGATGCATAATATTTCATTTCTCACAACACACTGATCATGCTTAAGTTATTGTGCCTTTTTCCCTTCTGACAAAGTCAGATATATATAAAAGGTTACATTTGATTAATCTATACAGTAATGTATGCTTAAACACTCTAGGATCAGGACACGAATTTCAAACTTCCTAAGAACAAGAAATAAAATCGCATTTAATATGTATTTTCCAGTTTTCAATGTGCATTCACAGAACAAAAATTCCCTAAAGGCCTCTAAGGATTCAAATATGGGTAAAGGAATACGGAACCTATCACTATAAGTTGCCAGTGTGACTATTACCCAAATCAATGGTGACCAAAAATCATTACTGTCCAATAACTGTTCGACGGCCTAAAAGATTTGGTGGTTTCAAATTCAGTTTCTAGTGGAATGAGATCCTCAGCACAAAAATTCCTGGTATGGAACTAGTCACAGACAGGCAATTTCTGTTGACCATGCATATTAAAACATTCTTTTCTGCAATAGAAACCCAAATCAATGAAACTTGATGCCATATGTTTTCTTGAGTATCACAACAATGCTGAACTTATCCCACACCCTATCATCCTACACCAGTTTTTTTCCAATATCCATGTGAAATAAGTAATACTTTTTGTCACTCTGATACACCTTCCGCAGGAAACCAAACTGGCAGATTTATTTTTCAGTGCTTTTATTTGAACCTCCAAACTCCAAGCAAACCTTATGTGAACCCTAGTGAAATACTGTCCCCTTAACACACAGCTCCCAGCAGATCAGAAGTACCACCCACCTATCCACAGCCCTCCCACCAGATCTCAAGTATCACCACCAGTAAACTTCCAACCTGCACTTCACATTAGGTTTTTCTGTGCAGTTTGATGGATTGATGTGCTCAGCTCTGCTCCTGTAGTCTTCAAAGAGTACAAGGTTGGATTGCCTTCAAGAGTTATTACCACAAGGAAAGGGATGGATGGCAAACGAGTCTGTTGCCTCCAGCCCATCAAAAAGAAACTTCTGTTCCTTTCCTAGCTCAAAGCAGGCAGACACGAAACAATTCTTCTCGTAGATTACAATGGTAGTAGTGGCAACTCCACCTACCCAGGGACAACCTTGAGCATTTGAGCCACCAGCCAGAATTCAGCAGCTGTGGCAGCAAACTGTATTTTTCCTCCTCCTCTGGCCGAAAGATCACAGACCTCAATAACAGCAACTCAAGGATACTTTGCAGAGCATTTAGGAGAGAGGAGGGAACAAACATTTCTGTTACTACCCCATCCCCCAAAAATGCCAATCATCAGACAGATCTGTGTTGGTTGTTCTAGGTGACCTGTGATCGAACCCCACTGCCACTGAAATGACTATAAAGACACTGTAGGAGATAGAGGAGAGACGATGAAGACAACAGCAGCATAATTTTGGAGTGAGGAAAATAAAACTGAATTGTGTAAACATTTTATTTACTTTTTAAAATAGTCTTGATTTCTTATTTTTACTTTTGATAGTTGAGAGTCACTATTGTATGTTTAAATCTTTTTTCTTTTCTAATTTCCATCAATATTCAGATTGATAAGTTTTCATGTAATATGGTCATTTGAATTTGTCTGAGTGAGGGCTGAATGAAATCTGAATTAGGATTCTGGCATGAATATTGAGCATCTGTTCCTGCACTACCACCACTGACTTTTGGGGGACTTATGCCTGACCAAGGTGCACCGGGCCAGACTCTGTTTGTAATTATATCAAATGCAGTTGTGGGAATATAGTTCATTAATTTCTATGTAGCATTAACCACATTTTCAAGAGAGCTAAGCTCCCATTTAAGCACCTAAATGAGAGTCAGATTTTCAAACGTGCTCAGCAGCTCCCACTGGGACACCTACAGCTGAGTGCTTTTGACAACTAGCCTTTTATTTTGTTGCCCAAATGAGAACTGAGTTATTTTGAAAAGCTGACTATGGACACATGCTATGCCATGTTCTGCTCTCATTTACACCAGCGTAAATCCAGTGTAGCAAAATACCAAAGAAATCAATAGAGTAACTCCAGTGTAAAACTGATGTGAGATTAGAATCAGGTTTAGTGTGCTCAATTCATTTGTTCTTAATTCTTAAGGGCTAGATTGTGCTGTTTCTGCCCAGCCCTGCAGCTACCCTTTGGGGAGCAAGGAAAGCATTCTCCTTTTTCTTCTTCCAGGTGTGCCAGAGTGTGCACAAACTGCCCCATCCCTTCATGGAGTGCACGATACTCTTCATCTTCAAACCAATCAGCAGAGCTGGCCAGCAGAGGTGGGTGGGGCAGTGATTCTGCCTGCTATCTGCTTTCTTTGAGGAGACTAATTAGGGAGCAATCCTCGTACTCTTCTGAATACAAGGTCTGCAATTCTGGCCTACTCTTATGCAGCTTCTTCCTCCGGCACTGTGTGCCCAATGTAAGAGCTAGTCAGAATTGAGTCCTAAGTGTATGCATATGGGTATGCAGTGTTGGTGGTGGTGGTGTGTCAGTCTCAGGATATTACAGAGACAAGGTGGGTGAGGAAATAGCTTTTAACTTCTGTTGGTGAGAGAGACAAGCTTTCGAGCTGAGCTCTTTTTCAGGTCTGGGAAAGGTACTTTGAGGGCTGCGCCGCTGCAGCATGTCTAGTGAAGATGCTCTAAGCCGACAGGAGAGGTCTCTTCCATCAGCATAAACCATCTCCGTGAGAGGCAATAGCTATGTTGGCAGGAGAAGCGTTTGTCAGTGTAACTTATGTCACAGGGTATGAATAAGCCACACCCCTGAGCAACATAAATTATGCAGTTATAAGCTGTAGACATAGCCTAACTGTCTCAGATAAATACAAGATAGAACAGATTGCTTAGCAAAAGTAGTTAACACATATTTCAAGGTGAAGTAACTAACACCCCTCCAGCCATGGGTGGGTGGGGGGAGGGAGGAAGGGAAAACAACTAGGGGTGTGTGGTAATAGTAGCAATACGCCATAAATCCAGCATCTTTACTCAGTCCATGATTTTTAGTGTCTTGCAAAGTTATGAATTAAACTCCCCGGCTTGTCTTTTGAAGAAGTTGTGCAGATTTTCTTTGAGAATAAGGATTGAAAGATCAGATATAGAGGAATCAATCTGTGAAAATTGTTCACCGTCAGGTGACATGCATCCAACAAAGTGTGTATTAACCCATGAAAGCTCATTCTCCAATACGTCTGTTAGTCTATAAGGTTCCACAGGACTCTTTGCTGCTTTTACAGATCCAGACTAACAAAAGGTTACCCCTCTGATACTTGCCACAGGTGATATAGTCTTCTATTATTTTTCTGTGTGAGTTCATTTAAGAATGTAGTGATTATCTGGTTTTACCCACATTGTTGTTATTGGGGTATATAGTGCCCTGAATGAGGTACACCACATGTTGTGCTAGGCAGGTGTAGGACCCATGGATCTTGAAAAGTGTGTTGTGGGCAATTTGATCATCGCAGCAGTGGAGATATGTCTAAAGGTTTGGCACCTGTTGGTCTGCTGGGTCTGGAGCTGCTTTGAGTTGGTGTGTCCTAGTCTGTAGGGAGCTTGCTTCTGACGGTGAGCTTGGAGAAGCTGGGGAGGAGGGGAGAGGGGGTTGTTTGATGGCCAGAAGAGAGGGTCTAGGAAATATTTCTTTCAGGATGTGGTTCCATCAAGTATGGGTTACATACATTTATCTTTGTCTATTTATATTTTTCCCAAAAGTAACAGCACAGCAATATTTTTCCTGTTATCACAATCCACACTGGTTACTGCAGCTATTAAGATAATAAAAATATTAAAAAAAATTTAATATATCTGATCATATTTGATTTAAATGTACTGATCAGATATTCATGGCCTCTGTAGTGAAATGGAGCTAAACTGAATCCATGAGAGTTAAAAAATATCAAAAAGCAGAATTGTTTGCCTCATGATTCTACAGCTCTAAACAAGTGCTAATAGCAAGATGTGTGTTACTGTTAGTCTCCCGGCACCACATGAAGTAACTTGTTCTTCATTACCTATCACAAGATCTAGCATGAAGGGGAAATAAAGCTGGGAAACAATTTAAAATTTAAGGAAATATATACCCTTTTTTGAACATAGTTCTACAGATCCCGATGTTTCAACACACTTAAGCAAGCCAATCAGATACAAAAGAGACATCTGAAAAAATCCTCATAACCCATTAATTAATGGATATCATTTGGGGGTACTTTTTGACTATAATTTCTGATATGTACCATTAGTTTAATATCATTAGAAGGAGATGGACACACTACTGGAGTACTATGTGGAGCTGGCATAATTTGACACGGCATCAGCATAAAAAATATGGGGAGATTAAACTGGAATCCTGATTATCTAATGGTCTTGGAAATACCAGGAACACATAGAGGAGATGGACTTTAAAAATCTATTTTGGGGGTTCATTGATCCTAAAATGCAAACTTCAGTCTTTCTCCTCAAGAAGACCAGTTTCTCCAGTTTTAGAGGATGCCAGCCAGTTTACCTAAAGCCAGCTGGCACTTACTCTTCTGGGTGCTCCAGGTTTCCTCAAGCCTAGAGCTAATCCTCTCCAATGCCAGTGAACTTTGCAGATATTAAAAGGGCTGTGAAAAGAGTCACCAACTACCACGGCTTCTTTGAAGCTGGATGGTATACAGTGTTGGCTGACAGGTGGTATTGTTCTGGCATTGCATAGTCCTAAATGAGCAGTGAAGAAAAAAATTATGGCTAGCCTAAGGCCAGTATGTGGTACTGACAAGGCTTACTGTAAATTAACTGGTGGTTTGGGTTAACCTGAGTTCAGTAAACTGCACTACCAGACTGCACTATCACTAACGCTGCATATTATTTTCTAGAGGTAAAAATGTACTGAAAAATGAGAGAGAAAAAGACTCTGGATCAAATTTAGCCTTGGCATAAGAAACCACAAATCTTACTGATGTCAATAAACCAGGGCTGTATTTAGCCTTATAAGTGGTACCATGTAGCATGTGAATATATTCAGCTGTTCTCCCATTCAAATAGAAGTGCTGTCCCACATAATCAAAGAAGGCGGCAAAACCATTTATCAAGCTTCTAGCAACTGCACTTGCTTGAACAATTTGGACACTGCTCATTTAAAAATATATTAAGAATATTGATAAAATAGGAGGAATTGTTCAATGGAAACCAGAGCAGGGTAACAGCTTCACCAATGGCAGAGAAATCTCTCTGTCCTTCAGTTCAAATCCTGGAATCACATACATTCTCTTTCCCATTCTATTTTGTTCACTTTCCTGCTTCGTCTTTCCATTTCCCTCTTTCCTATTGATTTGCTTTCTCACTCCCAATTTCCCAGGTTCCCTTTCCTTCTTCCCCCCCCCCCCCAAAGAACTTGATGCTATGCTCATTCAGGTCAGTGACAAAGCTCCCATTGTCTTAAATGGCACAGGACCAGGATCAAAAACCCACATACTTTTCTTTCTCCCATAAAAGCTCTCTCCCTTCCTTAAAATGTTTCAATTCTTCCTTCTCTTCATCCCCAGAATTTCTTCTCCTTTTCTTCCACCTCCACCCTCTCACTGAGGTCCCCCTGCCTCATTATGTCTCTATATTTTCTATTGAAGTTCCTTCCCCCCCCTAGACCAAGAGCTCCCTCTCTATAGGTCTCCCCTTCCCTCCCACTCATCAAGGTTCCTCTTCCTCCACTACCATTCTCTGCCCATCCAGGGCCGCTCACAGGATTCAGGGGGACTGGGGCAAAGTGGGGGAGCTGTGGCGCTTGTACTCCTCTGGCGGCGGTCTGGGTCTTCGGCGGCATTTCGTTGGCAGGGGACCCTTCAGTCGCTCTGGGTCTTCAGTGGCATTTCAGTGGCGGGGGGCCCTTCAGTTGCTCTGCGTCTTCGGCATCACTGAAGGGCCCCCTGCCATTAAAATGCTGCCGAAGACCCAGACTGCCGCCGGGCCAGGGCTTGCAGGGCCTCTGCAGGGCCTGGGGCAAATTGCCCCACTTGCCCCCTCCGGGCGGCCTTGTGCCCATCTCTCAAGCACCCACATGCAATTCTGTAATATTCTTGACCTGTCACTGGATCATTAGAGGATGAAGGGTTGTCTCAAGCAACCACTGCTGAGCACATGCAAGTCAGCAATGGTGTCACAAGCCACCTCCTATCTCGGTTTTTGTTCAGTGCTGGCTAATCCACTCTGTCATCTGTATTCTTTAGTGAGGTCAGGTCTATGCCTCAGACTTATACTGGTATAATTACATGACGGAGGGGCGTGAAAAATCTACAGCCTTGAGTGATGTACTTATTCTGAGCTAGACCCTGGTGTAGACAGCACTATGTTGGTGGGAGAGATTCTTCCACCAACACAGCTACTGCCTCTTGTGGAAGTGTATTAACTACACTGACAGGAGAAGCTCTCATGTCAGCACAGGAACATCTTCACTTTAGCACTATAGTGGCACAGCTGTCTCGGTGCAGCTGCACCAATGAAGCATTTTAAGTATAGACCTGTCCCGAGAGAAAAAAACGTGAGTCAGTTAGTGTGGGAAAGCTGATGACAAGGAGAACAACAAGAGGAGGCTGTCACCAACTGGTTTCTTAGCAGTCAGATCAGTGCCCTCTACTCCAGTGGTAGCAGCAGTCACTGATTAAACAAACCCAAGTAAACACTGGTCCCATAGTATAATTTAAGTGGAATGTGGAGCTAATAGTGGGACTATCCTAGGAAACACATGACAGTTGGCAAGTCTGGGAATTTTTTTGTGTATGAGCTGTTATGTAAATGTATAGTTGCTATAGTAATTTCACAAGAGCTCGTCAATAGTTTAGGTTTGACAAATACTGTTGTAGAGTTCGGAATAAGATGTCAGTGCTTTTATTGTTCATGCTCCTTTTGGGTATATAATGGAAAAGTGGGGTCACTTGGACATGAGGAAACTGGAATAATGGATCTTTAGTGAATTAATACACGTGCTTCATACTGTAGTCCAAACAAAACAGTCCTGTGTAAACAGCATATACAATAATTTTCTAAAGAAGTTTTCTGTCATTAAACATTTGGGTTTCTTTGAAACATCTTTTTTTTTTAGTCAAAAGTCCTTACGTTTTTGGGGAAAAATTACAGAATTATAGTAAGCATTTAAATTATATTAACCTATTTCTAGATTAATGTCAAATAAGTGGTAAAACAGATGGATAAAATTACTGGTCACCTCTTTAGCCATTCATTTGATAAGCCATAAAGTAATGAGCTGTTAAAACTTTACTGATAGCTTTTAAAAAATGTTAACACCACTTTTCTGCTGAGTATGTATTTGTAATGTTTTCTTGCACATCCCACGTTGTCAAATTGGGAGGGTGAGAAAATGTGATGAGACAAAAGCAAAAAAAATATATTGATGGATAAATGTACCAAATATAGTTATTTGGTTAGTAAGTTCTAGGGCCTGATTAACCACAGCGTTACTCCAGTTTAATCATTGGGAAATGTCTGGCATTCAAAGCACACTCATAAAAGCTAAGCTAAGTTGGTCTGGGCATTTTCATATGGTCAACTTGAGAATATCCAAGGTCTTATTTTACGGTTAGCTAAAGCTAAGTGTCCATTCTCATGGTAGCCCATACAAATGATATAAAGACACACTGAAGTCAAACTTGAAAGCATGCCAAGTTGACCTCAGCAACTGGGAAACAACAGCCCACAATAGAGCAAGGTGGTGGCAGATTTGCCATATCACTGTTAACCACGTTCAAGCAAGGTGCATTAACACCTTATGTGAAAAACATGAACAAGATAATGGATATGACAGCCTGCAACGGTCGTGGACAACCTTGTCTGTCTCATATGTAACCATGTTTGCAGTTCTTGCATTAGTCTGACCTCACTTATATGTATGTTCACCTATAGGGTTTGCTGAATTCTCATACATTTGAAGGGAGGGACAGCTCAGTGGTTCAAGCATTGGCCTGCTAAATCTAGGGTTGTGAGGTCAATCCTTGAGGGGGGCATTTAGGGAACCGGGGTAAAAATCTGTCTGGGGATTGGGCATGCTTTAAGCAGGAGGCTGGACTAGATGACCTCCTGAGGTCCCTTCTAACACTGATATTCTATGATCAACATCAATGTGAGATTCTATCACACAGCTTTCATGATTCAAGTAGGAGTTACACATACATGAAACTGGAGTAATACTATTCTGAATCAGGACCCCAAACTGATGCCTGTTTTTTCAAAGCTAACTTTTTCTTCTCAAACTTGTATCTCGCTTTTTAAAAGCTCATTCACAATCAATGTTTCACTGAAAATTTCTGGGTTTGATTAAAATTTTTTTAAACATTTTTTGATGGAATATGTTTCTGTGTATTTAACCCACATTGGATTTCTTCATCAACCGAAAGAAATATGCATTTAAAGCTCAAAACCACATTGCCCAGGGTAATCTGCATAAAAATCTGCAGTGAGAGCCTCACTCCTGCTCTGGCCTCTTTACGTTAAGTAAAAGGGCTGGCATGGCTCAAAAAGACTCTAAAATCCCCAGTTCTGGCTAGGGAAGGATTCCATAAGGCTGCCTTCCAAGGACCACCTTACAAGCCCTGGTGCAGGGTACACTGGGAAGTGAGAGGTGTATGTCCATGCTGGGCTGCATCACACAGAGCTGCAGAGAGTCTGAGTAGTGCTGCCACCAACAGGGCAGCCTGAGGAAGCTGGCAAGTCTATTAACTTTAACTCAGAAGCAGCTCCAGACCTTGGAGCAGCCCAGGATCAGGAAGATACAAAGGTTTCAGAGTAGTAGCCGTATTAGTCTGTATCCACAAAAAGAACAGGAGTACTTGTGGCACCTTAGAGACTAACAAATTTATTTCAGCATGAGCTTTCGTGAGCTACAGCTCACTTCTTCGGGTGCACTCCGAAAAGGTGAGCTGTAGCTCACGAAAGCTCATGCTGAAATAAATTTGTTAGTCTCTAAGGTGCCACAAGTACTCCTGTTCTTTTTGAAGATACAAAGGTGACTTAAAACCACCATCACCTCTCCCAGGCTGCAATTCTTACAAGATGTGAGAATCTTACCCATTCTGTCTACATGCAACCAAGTATTTGCATGCACACACATAACCAATTAAGCAATTATCTGCCCGTCTTGCGAAAATACTCGATTTATGCAAACACATTTCACTGCATATGTACAATTGTTCTGCCTCATGTGGAGCGGGTATCATAGGCTGGGAGAGGCTGTGCCCCCCCAAACAGCCTGGTGTGGCCCCATCCAGGCTCTCTCTGTCCCTGGACCCCATCCTGCAATTCCTGGTGCACTACCCTGGCCCACACTGGCTGGGGGTGGCTGGCCTGTCACGGAACTTGGGGCGGCTCGGGTTGGGCCACCCGGCGCTCCGGGCCTGGGGGCGCTGAGACTAAACAGGTGGATAGGGTGCATGCACAGCTGAAATGGAGTACCCAGAAAGACACTACTCGAAGAAATTCAGTTTCCAGCTACTGGATCTTGGTATGCCTTTGGCAGCACAATAAAAAAGCCCCCAACCTTTTCTTTGCCAGATGTAAGTATTTATACACAGGATCAAATCACCTCTCTTTCTGACAAACTGAATAATTTGAGCTTCTTCAGCCTCACATTGTTAGGTTTGTTTTCAAGCCCCTGGATCATTTTTTACCCCTCCTCTGAACACTCTTCAATATTTCCACATCATTCTTGAAGGCTGCAAGAGCCTGATACAGTATTCTAATCACAGTCTTACAACACTATGTACAGAGGCAAGTTCACAGTGCTCTTAAACTATAGATCAGGGCTTCACTTTCAAGTGATTAGGTGCTAGAGTGTATAAAGCTGCTGAAACCCTCACAACCCCTTTACCTGTTGACCCAAAATAGCACATTCCCACATCACTATCAGCTGTGGCAAGAGGCTTTCCAAAACACAGCCAGTAGACCTGATCCTGCTCACAGTGAAATGAACAGAAAAACACTGACTTCAATGGGAGCAGGACTGAACTTATTCTTTATGGGATATCCACATAATTAAGCTGCTGAAACACACAAACTAATTTAAGCACTTGCAGTATTTTCATACAGTCACTGCAGCAGCAGTAAACTGCAAACATTTTTAGTGATCTACTGACTCAGAAACATGTTACAAGTATCAACTTAAGTTACAAGCATACAAATAAATTACAAGCATACAAACATTTGATGTCAGGAAACAGATTCTGGTGACATGCTGATTACAGTAGAGATACGAAACACTTAAGTACCGTTTACAGTTCCAAACTTCGAATGTGATTTTTTTCCCCTTTTATCATTTTAATGATATACTAATGTTCTGAGATGTCAAAATAACTGTAAAAATCATAAATATGAGGTAAGGGACTATTCGAACAACATGACAAATTCTAGTTCAGAAACGACAAACCATAAAGCTGTCATCACACATTTCCATAATAAAAAGCTCTTTAAAATTAACAATCACATAAACAAAAATATATGCTGTAAAATCCATCATTTTAAGTATGAGTCTTTAAGTAAAGTTAGCCGATTACCTTCATTTTATACAATTCATCCTGCAGCATTTACAGGATGAAATATACAGAGCCATGTAGCTTATTAGAACATAAGAACGGGCAAACAAGGTTCAGACTAATGGTCCATCTAGCCCAGTATCCTGTCTTCTGACATGCTTCAGAGGGAATGAACAGAATGACCACACCACACCTTTGGGGATGGGTGGGGGGAAAGAGATTTGGCTGTCTGGCTGAATAAAGGGAACAGTGCTTTATGGCTGGAGGGAGGAGATGAAAACTGCTGTAAAGGGGTCACTGACTCATTCTCTAGGAATGCAGGGTTTAAAAGGGGCAGCCTTGTGCTTGAAGCCTCCCTTTTACATGGAGCAGGCTGAGGCAGCACCCACCGTCCCTCCGCTGTAGGTGGTAAATACCAGGTTTGGACACCACCTGTTGTGGGCATTGCACTGGCCGCCCCTTTTTAAGGGAGGCTGGGAAGGAATTTTTCCTTTACTACCAGACTGGCTGAGGTACAGTCGGGGTCTTTTTGCTTCCCCCATAGCAAGTTCAGGAAGGACTTTGTCCATGCGTGGCAGGAAGAGTGGTAGGCCATATGTCGCAACTCATTATTTAAGTGGAGGGTGGATATCCAGTGCAGGTACTCCGTAGGAAAGTGATACAGTGACCAGATAAATGTCTTGGAAAAGGTCTTAAGAGAGGTGTTTGTTAAAGAATGAACAGGGGGTGATTGGGGACTCCTATGACCGGTATGGCAGGGAGCCAACTCCCCATTCTTATAGCCCACCTTAACCCTCCTATGAGGAAGGGTGGATGGTAAGGTCCCGGCAATGGGTTTTCTGGAAGGACCTGGATGGAAAAGGGGGAGAGCTGGTGGAAGCCCCCTGGGTAATTATGGAATAAACATGGGGTTACGTGCACTGTACACTTTTATCTTCCGGGTAGTCCCAGACATCTAATAATAAAGTTGCGTCCCAATTAAACCCATGTCATTTGTCTTCTGTCCTTCTTTAGGAAGAGCCAGACAACAGGCAATCATCGAGTGATTTATCCCGTCATCCACTCCTAGCTTCTGGCAGTCAGAGGCTACTGATACCCAGAGAATGAGGTTGCATCCCTGACCGTCTTGGCTAATAGCCATTGATGGACGTATCCTCCATGAATTTATCTAATTCTTATTTGAACCCTCTTATATTTTGGCCTTCTGTCAATGAGTTTCACAGATTGACTATGTGTTATGTGAAGTATTTTTTCATTTTTGTACATTTACAGCAATATCTGTATCATATTGGTTCAGTATATCTTTATTACCTTAAACTTTTTATATAATATCTCTTGCACTATTATGCATTTTAATAAGTCTGTCACTACACATATAGTATTAAATATGGATTTTTTTTTGGAAAATAAATGACCTCTTGATAGTAATTTATTACATCTCAAAAGCCATTTCTTAGAGAAATACAATTAAAACCTCTAATTTGGCAACGAATCATGCATGTTTTTAACTATATGTATAAGAGTAATTCTAATGATACTCAATAATGCGAACTTGAAGTATATGCATAACTCCTTGCAGGACTGGGGCCACAGAGTTGTACTAACAATTCTAATGATTTCTTATTTTGTTGTGTCTCTTATGTACCAGTTTTGCAGTTTAAAAGTTTTCACGGAATCTATCCTGAAATTCTCTTAATGAAGTTCAAATATTATTTCATAGACTATTGGATCTACTTTCTTTGAACTACTATAAACTGTTTAATTTCCCTATAAAAATTGTTGTGTTCAGAATGCAGACATGTGCACTACAGATTCAGATATTTCTAAATAGATTCAAAACTGATTTTTTTTCATGTGCTGACATAAACATGGCTGCCTGTTTTCTGGCACTATGAATTTAATTGCATTAAAAAGTAATAGTGCAATGTAGTAAGAGGAAATTAATGAAGCAACACTGGTAATGACATAATTACTGAAATATTAATGTAATAATTACTGTGCACTCATACATACTTATTGCTATCATTCTTATCGTGCTTTCTCTGTAATATGTATTTTAAGTACATTTTTTGTGCACTGTTCTTACAATTGACAGTGTTGAATTCTGGCATACAAAAAGGAGTACATACAAATGTGTAGCATCCTGTATTAATGTATCTAAGTGCCTGATCCAATTCAAACTGATATCAGTGAGAGTTTTACCACTGACTTCAATAGCAGCAATACTGGTTCCTAAGATATTGACCCCGGAACAGGATCTTAACTGCAAGATCTGGACATAAGTACGTACAAGAGTATTACCTTAAATATTACACTATTAGAGCACACAGCACATTAATACACACATATGGTGGCAGTATCTGTGTGAAAAATTAGAGACGTTATAAACTGCAGGCACGTTTGGCAGCCTCATCCTCATTCTGCCCTCTAATCCAGTTCCACCAGGACTACCTTTAACTTTCCAGCTGTGTCAGTAGCTGCTATTACTTGGGTCTGAGGTACAAAGATGAGCAATATTCAGTGTTGGACTATTTATGCCCTTAAGGCCCAATATCTTGTAACTGGGCTCCAACAGGAACTTTACAGTGGGACAGCCACTACTGCTAGCCTTGGCAGATGCTCAGATATAGGCTCTTAAAATTATTGTCCTGGACATGCAGAAAGAAAGACATGATGCAAGAGATGTGGTTGAATTAGGCTGGAACTTTATCAACATAACTCATCTGGGAACTAACTGGAAGGAACTCACACAGGGCAGGTCATCGTTCTTTCTTTAATCATTTCCACCTGGTGAAGGGCTGCTATCAGCTCCCCAGCCTGTTGCTGGGACTCTACTGCACTTCCCTTGGATGAGGGTTAAGGGGCTGGGGAAAGATTTGTACCAGACATTAGGAGCCCCAACCTCATTCCCCAGCTTAGCTTCCCCTTAAATTCACTGCCAACTCTGGTTTATCATGAAACCAAACACCCTATGGAACAAAATCCTGCACTGGACACCTGTCACCTGCTAAGTTATGACATCTTGAATCTTATCTCCTGGCCTACCCCACCGAGTCCCTGAGCTGCCGTGTGGCAGGCAAAGAAACCTGCCCCGAACCAGCCAATCTGGTGGTAAGAGAAAAAATTCCTTCCCAGTCCCAAATAACGAAACTAAAGCAATGTCTGGAGCAATCAAAAACAACCACCAACACCCTGGTCTTATGCTAATCCCAGGGATGGGAGGGTGAGACCTGCTAATCAAATGGCAGAGGGCCTCAGGCTGGTTTATATCCCTTCTCCCAGGTCCACAGAGGCAAATGGCTTCTCTGAGGCCCCCTGGCCTGCCCAACAGCTCACATGATACCTTCCCCTTCTTCTGTCCTAGCCAGACCCCTCCCAATTCCTGAGGAAGGGGGGATCCTTTCCTACCAGTCTATACAAAGCCTTCTCCCACCCCCTGCTTTGAGTTTGCAAGGCTTGTATTGTATTATAATGCAAACGTGACTGCAATTTTAAGGGGTTTCTATTGTGTACTAGTTCCCTCTGACAACTGGACTCAATTCCAGGATGGTATAGAGGGTATAGAAGAAATTGTAAAGACAAGAAAAATAGAATGATACAAAGTAAATGGTGAGTCTGAAGTACTGGGAGAGTGAAGTGTTAAGCAGTTTAGTACCAGAATCTAAATTGTTAACTCCTCAGTGAAGGGACTGTGGCTGTTATTCTCTCTATAACTCCCTATAAATGCTATACAAAATGTTAAATAAAGGTAACAAGTTGGAGGAAATTAGAGAAGGATTGTAGGCAGAGGAGGAAGATGGATTCAGGAGCAGAAAGGGACATAAAATACATGTATAACGGCTAGTTTCAGTTAGTTAATGTGGCAGGTGAAAAGATAACAGATTGGCAAATCAACTATTCTTTTGGGCAGAGTCAGAGGGCATTTATACACTTTTTTTTTTTTTGTCCGGCAATGAGGTCCCAGTCATTCACTATTGGGATGGTGAATCGCAACCTCATTTCAATGACCAAAGCCACACTCTAAGATAGTTTGCTTAATGAACCATATCCTGATGTCATTTTCATCACAGTTTATGTATGACAGCATGAACCCATACTTTCCTAGTTTCACATGTAAGGGTTCTAAAGATGTAACATCATGTTTCTGTTGTTACTTCATAAGATGATGACCCGAGGCCTGATTTTCAAAAGAGGAGACCTGATGTCACAGAGAGCTCTTCTGAAAAATCATGTCCATAATCACTGGCAAATTCATGCTGTTTTACTCCTCTAGGTATTGTTTATGAAAGAGCTGTTTTCAGGACAAGTCAAATTTACAACATTTGCAGTAAAGTGCAACACAAGAGTGAAGCTTTAAAATAGCCTTGCTGCACAACTTGCGAGCTGTGGAGATCCATTATGGTTAATAAAGCAGCGCACTGGTAATGTTTGGAGATCCCAGGTGATAGACAAATATATTTCTATAACCATCAAGATGTTGTTCTGCCTTCTCTGTACCAAGAATGCCAAAATTTAACATTAAATCACATAATATAATCAGTGATTTAAAACTTTGGGACACCATAAATATAGTACAGCCACTCCATTAAAGATCCCGTTTCTGTAGAATTTAAACAAAACATCCCTACAAGATCACCAACTGTGCCTTAGCCTACATCATAGTGAAAATGTGTATTATTACATTAACGGTTAAAATGACAATTATAAATACAGTTAGACCTAAAAATTCATAGTTCCTTTTTTAAAAATGCCATGCAAATCACTTTGCTAGACTTTTAAAAGCTATGGTCACCATAAGTCTATCTGGTTGTACACACTGCATAACTACTTATATTAACACACTGAGAATTTCTGAGCAACTAAAGTTTGTGTATCTTCAAAAATTTGAGGCTAGCTGTTTTTATGTAGTTATTTCTGAGCTTTTACTCACAGTCTTTCTATAGATCTTAGTCACAAATTCATTTTTACTGTGCTTCAGCGAATCTGCTCCATGTCCTAAGGCATTATGTAAGATATACAAACCCTAATGTTAAAGAAGTAGCAATATATATATCCCATATGCAATATCCCATATGTTGAAGAGAAAAACAAATGTTTGACATATTTAAGGATGCACTTTTAGTTTCACTATTTATGAGCAGTTCAAAGATAGCCCAAAGTATTATATACATACCAGAATACAGCTAATAGCCTTGTTTCAACAAGACAATTAGAATCATGTCTTCATGATATAGTATTATTTCCTGACATTGTTTATTGCTGCAAGGCTAAGACAGTTATCAGTTTGGGCTAATTCTTTAGCTGCTAAATTTTACAGCATAAGGTCATAGAGGGTATGGCTACACTTGCAGCTGTACAGCGCTCCCGCGGCAGCACTTTGAAGTGCGAGTGTGGTCGCGGTGCCAGTGCTGGGAGAGAGCTCTCCCAGCGCTGCAGGTACTCCACCTCCCCGTGGGGATTAGCTTACGGCACTGTTTACACTGGTGCTTTACAGCGCTGTCCCTTGCTCAGAGGGATGTTTTTTCACACCCCTGAGCGAGAAAGTTGCAGCGCTGTAAAGCGCCAGTGTAGTCCAGGCCATAGTGAAATGTAATGGAGATGCCAGAGAAGCTACATTTCACAAGGTGAACACATATGGGACTGAGTCTGCAATTGGATCTACACTAGAACAGAGCTCCATTGAATAATGGTCTTTGATTACATGTAAGTATATAGTGATTTTCTTGATCTGATAAATTTATCACTGTAAGGCTTAGTTCATGAACGATCTCATAAATTAACACTTTATATTTTATATAGATATATAAGAACAAACACCCTTTTGATCTGTATATATCTGTATATATTTATATCCAAGCCCCTTTGTTTTCAGTTTAAACCAATTTTTACTGAAAAAAATTCCGGGGTTTAAAATAGTATTATTTGGGTTTTTATTTTTTTTCTGATTTTCACCTTACTTTTGTATCATTCAAATATATAAAAAATAACTTGCTTTATTAGGAAAATACAATACATTGCCTGACATATACTTATTATGATAATGCATTAGTCTGTGTGTATATGCAAAGCTGCCTATTGAAGTAAGGCTATGTATTAGTCTAGAAAATACACACAATAAACAAACAGGCACACATGCAAGCTCTGAAGTGTGTGCTCATCTGAACATACTGATTAATCTCACGCCCATCATGTATACATTTCAAGCTCTTTGCAGATAACAGTTTAAAGATCTGGCACACAAAAATGGGAAGAAAATGAAAATCTGTATCAGAATACATTTCAAACCACAAAGAAGTATTCAAAAGTTCTTAAACAAAAACAGGAGAAAAGGATGAAGTTGAGTGTATGCGCTGCAAAAGGTGTGTCCCAATTATTAAATGTAAATATTTACAGGCTTATAGTTCTACGTCTAAAATAGTCAACTGTTTATTCAAATGAAAAGTTTTATTTGGGGATTATAGATATATTGCTTTCTTAAACTTTGAGGTGGCACTGTGTGGTGAGTTCCATTTTAGTTCTGCAGCAAACCTCACTGAATTCCATTAATCAAAGCATTAATCTACTGTAAAAGCAGCAAAGAATCCTGTGGCACCTTACAGACTAACAGACATTTTGGAGCATGAGCTTTCGTGGGTGAATACCCACTTCGTCAGATGCATGTAGTGGAAATTTCCAGGGGCAGGTATATATATGCAGGCAAGCTAGAGATAATGAGGTAGTTCAATCAGGGAGGAAAAATGAGGTAGTTCAATCAGGGAGGAAGTCGCCCTGTTCTAGCAGTTGAGGTGTGAAAACCAAGGGAGGAGAAACTGGTTTTGTAATTGGCAAGCCATTCATAGTCTTTGTTTAATCCTGAACTGATGGTGTCAAATTTGCAGATGAACTGAATCTGAGCAGTTTTTCTTTGAAGTCTGGTCCTACTGATTTATCTACGGTACTTCTGTTCACCAAAATAAACCTTGATGTTTACCCAGAAAAAATATTAATAGTTTTTTCCACTGATTTTCACCTGTTACTGTTGTAATAATTCCTGTGAAAAATTAAATAAAACAAAAACCAAAACCAAAGGGTCCTATTTATATGTTATGTGGTTTGTAAAGTCCTTCATGAACTCAATTTTGCAACGACAAATACGTTAGGTCATGAAAATCTTCTCTTCTTTTGGGATTAAATGAAGCTAAGATTCACTGTAATTATTACAGACTAGTTTGCCCTTGAGGTTACCGCCTCCCAAATTTTGTACAGGTTCTCCCACTAATCCTACCTCCTTAGAGAATTATTTGCAATTATTTTGCATGATTCAAATTATTCCTGCTGTGTTTTAGTAATCTGTGGCCTACTTAATATTTCTTTACATTCATACAGATTTGGTCAAATAGAATAAAATTTGTGCACCCAATTTATTTTACTATGTGATTTCCACATGTAGTTGACAGCTATGCCCACCGTTTATGGTAGGTTAGAATTTGATACATATAGGAATTCAAGATAACTATAGAATGACTTCAATACACATTTTTCTACCTAGGCATCTTCTAGATCCTATTGTATATGATATGGTATGGCATCTGTTACTGGATAGTTAATATAGTAATACAGTTGCAAGTACATCTGAACTCTAGCAATTTTTAAGATAACTACGGGTCTGAATTTCGGTGCAGGCAATGCACTGAGATTGCCCCTATCTGTGTTAGAATGATATGACAGATATATGAAGGGAGGGAGCTTTCATTTTTACTGGTGTTAGACATAACTACAACTTTTCAACTGTTTTTCATATCAGCTTTGCAGTTCATTGCATCCAACCAAAGGAAAGAAGCTGGGTATCCTCTGGAATTTTTTTAGCTCTTTGGGGTTATATAAAAGAAAATATTATCATTAATATAAAAACTTACCACACACTTATAGCTCAAATTCTAAACACAGGAGTAAATTCATGTACCTCAACTCTGCTATATGTGTGTATTTATTATATATATAATGTGATGAGACAGTTGGATGGTTTCCTTGAGTTTGTGATTGCTACATTATTCATAAATGGTGAAAGCATATACATGCCAATGCAGGACTAAATACTGATCTAAGTGCAAGCTCAGATACCATTCTAAGTCAACTGCTTATAAATACTGATATTTCAATGGCAAATACTGTACCAGACACAATAGTCCCAGTCGCTAATGTTATTTCAATTCTCTTCAACTTGAACTGAGATTATAGAGCAGTCCCCATCAACATTATCACCAATGCAAAACTTTTGATAAATGTTGACTTTTTAGGGGCATCTATTGTATTTGATATTCCACAAGAATTAATAACGGGAAAATGATCTTCATTCTCCACATTTGGATAAGGTATCTGAGATTATTATGGTTTGGGTTATCACTGCTATATAGATAGAATATTTACTTCTCTATTTCCATCCCGATTTATGAAATCCCTAAATGAATGCACAGCCACACCTTATTATACTTCAGGTTGAATCTGAATGAAATTGAAATTATGAAGTTTGTTTTGTTAAAGATATATTTTCTTAGAGAGATATTTACGTGTATGGTCATATATTTTATCCTTGTATTGAACTGGCTAAAACATGGTCATATAACCCAAAGTATTTTTGTATTATTTCTCTCTTGGCAGACCAACAGTTTTTTGACACCAAAAACTACTGACAAGTTATCTGTTGGTAAAATGACACCATGATTGAAAATGCCTTCTGTTACTTTGTGTCACTCACACCATTGGACACAAAATAGAAGTGCTACCAGGTATTCTAACTATAATCAGGGTAAAAGCAAAATGTTAAAGTGAATGTGAGGGACAGAAACTGTAGTAATGAGGAAAAAATTCACTTACATTTATCCAAGATGGCTGTCGCTATTACTGTTGAAACACTGCTATGGGCTGAGGTCACATGACCCTGTAAGCTAAAATAGAGAAGCTTCAGCTGAGAGTAACTGAAGCTGCAGCACATTAAAAGACATTTTTAAGGTGATTAGGGGTTGAGTGGAGTTTAATTTATATGAACTATTTTCCTCAAGACTGGCATTGTGACCTTAATTTTTGGTCATTTTTCAAGCCTTCAGGAAACAGTTTTTCAGCATGACCCTCAACTTTGCTCTGTGTGTGTGTGTGTGTGTGTGTGTGTGTCTTCTGCATATAATACATGGTATGATGGTTTCTTTGGAATGAGTCTAAGGTTGCCATATTATTCACAAATAGTGAAGCCATAAGTAAATTATGCAGGCCATCCCACATACAAGTGGGATAAAACCTCTTTACCACACCATATCACCTATTCTGTATGTGACACTTATTTAACAGAATGACAACTTTAGGAATATTTTAGAGAGCTTTAAAATATGTGATTGGTGCTATTTTTCATACCTTTCCACTTGTAAAGCAAAATTTTTTAATTACCCTGAAACCAACACTACATGCCTCAAACAGATGAAATTATAAATATTAGAAAAATCAAAATTACTTAGAACAGTTCTTTTTATTAATTTCTATATTAGTTTTATGTTCTATTAAATCTGAATCTTCCAGGGCCTGAAAAAAGTGATGCGTGTTCCAAAAGACAGCTACAATTTTCTCTTCCCTGTGGTATAAAGATTATATTGTGAGATGTGATATAGGGCAAGATACCAGATTTGTCATTGCTTCAGGACTGAATATTGCCATTCCTGACCTCAAGCCAGTACAGTTCTGGGGAAAAATCAGACAGGAAGGAGAAAAAGTGGAGGAAATAGAAAGTACTATTGTGGCAAATTACTTTGTTTTTAAAATGGCAGATGTTAGAAGCAGTTCAGACTTGGAGTATAAAAATATGAAGATGGGTTAGTGGGCAGAGTGCAAGTGAGTTGGTCAAAGATACATGATAAATGTCACTGTAATTTATCACCTACATATCTTGACCTACAGTGGGCTAGCTGTACCTCCCCGCCCCCGCCCTCCACTTGGGTCAGTGGGAGGTCACTCTGCCTCACTACATGACCATATACAATATGTATGTGTATTTATCTATCTATCTATCTATCTATCTATCTCTGTATATCTGTGTACACAAACATACATCATACACATACACACATTCTAAACGTGTTTTTTTAAATGCATAAATATCATAGCAAAATCCATCACAAAGGGAAAGCAAATACATGAGTTCAAGACACAGAAACCTCAAACAGTAGAGTAATAATAAATGCACATATATTACTTATATTGGATATATGTGAAAAATCAATAGATATGAGGGGAATGAATAGTTACAGTTTTCAATAGCAAAAGATGGAATCTCTCACATTTTGAGCAAATGTAAAGACAAATTCCCATTGCAATGTATAGATAACTATATATATTCCATTCCTGTGAGATTATAATGGATTTCAGAATAGGAAGCAAACTATGAAACTGTCTATCTAGACATAACAATACTTCTTTGATACAAAAGATAGGTGAAGCAAAGTCATAACTAAGGAAGCCCAAGAGTAAAATATTCAAAAGTGCCAAAATGACTGAGGAGGAGTCCAAATCCCATCAACTTAGTTACTTTTGAAAACAGGGCACAGCCCTGCTGCTTTCAAGCTTTTGAAAATTTTACCCAATAACACTACTGCATAAAATAAACATCAAAAGTTGTTAAAACACTTTGTAAGAGAAAATAATCATATACATCATTTGAAAGGCAAGTAAATAACACCCACAAAAACATCACTGAACAAAACAACTACATTCTTTCCAAAAATAGGCTTCCTGTGTTGTAGATATTTTTAATATTCTCAGTGATACAAAAACTTACCAAAACTAAGAGGACAACCTAACAGGATGGCAAACACGATGGCTATGACATTTGTAATGTAATATACAGTATTTCACCTTTGGATCACCTGTGATTCAAATCCTATTTAGGTTACGGAGTATTGAAAGTCTGATGGAGACCTGTAAGCCTATGTGGAATCAGTAATTTCAAGTCCAGATGTCCACATCACCCCAAAACACCATCAAAATCTCGAGCTAACTGGCAGTGTACACCCATGGCAGTGATGCAAAGAAACAAGTTGACAAGGAATGAAATGTTCTCTCTTCCCTACAGAGGGTGTATGCAAAGCTTACCTGGCTATGTGGAGAAGCTCGGACTGTTGCTACTTGTACTGTATCTGTTCTGGTGATAAAAGACTGCAGTCTCCAGGGCAATTAGTCTAGATCTGTTCATAAGCAGTAAATTAAAAAAGAGAGCGAGAGACAGAACCTGAGTTTGACTTCCCGCTATCTTGCACCTGGTGTAGTCATTTGTATCTGTGCAAAAATGATGAAAAGAGCTACCAGATCAGAATAGCACAGTGTTATATCCACTTTCTATAGGTGTAAATGACTATATCAGGCATAAGGACCTAAAACTTGCTCCAGACAGTCAGCCAGAGTAAAAACAAAAGGTTACAACTGTAGGCATAAAGATGTGAGGACATATCATCACCACTCGTTGAACATGGTTTTCTTCAGGTGCAATTAATAACAAACGAAGAATACTAGTAATGCAATCAATTTATTCTATGATAGCACATTCGATCTCCCCAATCGAATATCCACTGAAGGAAACTCACAAAAAGTAATGAACAACTTTCTTCCTCTCCCTTTCTCAAATGCACACCCACAACTCCCCTAGCTGTCCCTTTTCACTAACTTCCTATTTAAAGCACCAGTGCAAAATTTCAACATGATGCTGTGCTACATAAGTCAGAAATTTGCTTGTTTATATTAATTAACTCATACTGCAATAACTGCATGGTTCAGCATAAGTAGGAAAGTATGTTTAGGTTTCAGTACATATACAAATACATCTACTGTAGATATTTACAAACATACAGTGGCTTCTGATAATTAAAAACTTGTCCTTTGTCAACAGAGTTCCATCAATGTAACAGAGAGTACTGGTAGTATTTCCTAATGTTTAAAAGAGGAAAAAACCATGTCATCTCTTCAATATGGTGATATGGTAAGTCCTGGTAAAATCACTTTTAAATGGCAGCCACTGTAAAATCAAAATCATAGTGAAAAAATATAGCTTACATGTCTGATATAACTAGACAGCTGTTTTCACCAAAGCTTACGTAAAAACACTGGCATCCCCAGAACTGAAATATGGCTGATAGCAATCATGATACATATTATTTTCTGATAAATGATAAGTAAGGAATATGGCAACTTTTCAATATTGGGTAGTTGTTCAACTCCACTCATTTCACACATTTAGCTAGAACAGTGCAATATATATATATAAATGATATGAGTTTAGCTAGCTGGCCAGATGGAACATAAAGACCATCTCAACTGTAATCCTTCTGATGAAGAAATTGCAACTAAATTAGCTTAATGGACATTGATTCAAAACAATGTATGGAATGGTATATTGAACAGAGTGAATTGGCTGATTTATGGAAAAAATATAGTCTAAAAAACTTTAATCAAGGAAAGAATTCTTTGTCCTTCTGGTGAACATCTATGCAATGGCCATGTTTAACGAACAATATACATCATCAGATATCATTAATGGAAATCCTTAACAATGTCAATCCAGATACTTTTGGCTGAGAATAGCTCATATGAGGTTGAAATTCCAAAATTTAAACAGATTATTTTGTAAATATTTACAGATTAATTAAAATTATCCAGAGCTACTACTGGACAAGCAAATTAACCTAAAAAGCAGATGGGAAGCGCCATGTGAAACATGATGGCCACCATCAATCAAGACAATGCATCAGATTTACCTGGAACCATGGTAATGCTTTAAATTAAGGTACAGCTTAGAAATCCATTATTTATATTTATGAATACTAGCTGAAGGAAAGGCACTGGTAATTTTTTACAGTTTATTACAAACCTATCACAAAGTGCATTTGTAATATAAATGTTTAACTGATGATGCTTTGACAAGTTGTTATGAAGCATATTATAAGATGCAAATATTGTTAAAATACATGTGCATGTTTAATACATGAATTAAAGTAATCAAACACGCAATAAAGTGTCATAAAATTTAAAAGATAATAAGATATTTATAAATGGCAACTAAATATAAAGTGTACCCAGAAATGTAAACAGCACTAAAATTAGTCCTGGCCTCAGAAGTCTCTTCCCCCTCTCTTTTTACTTATGACTTTAAATATTGACAAGCCAAGTCAAAGGTTACATGACTTTATTGGTCAGGTCCTGGAAGGTGATGTCAAATGCATACCTTTTTTGCTATCGTTCTAGAAGAGCCTGAAATCTTTGATGCAAGAGTTAAGTCAGCCATTCAGAAGAAAGTTACTGACATTCCTCAACAGCAGCTTGGAACTCTGTTTCTTAGAGTCTGTTAAGAGTTAAAGTGCCTTGGACAATCCTGACTTGGTGCTTCTGCAACCAACTCTTGGAATAGGAAAACTTGTACAATTGAAATGAATGAAAGCTCAGTGATTACAGTTCTTTCTTTGCTCACCTTGGAAACCATAACTTTAATAAATGGCTGGGAAAGAAACAGCCTTACTTCTTAAGTTTTGTGCATCTCATCAGTGGTATTCAGTCTGTGAATCTAAACCTGTATAAAACTCTTCCAGAGCCCATGTGTTTTATCAGAGTTCCTATTGCTCACAAACAGCAAGCAAAATATTGATCAGAGGAATGATTCTCATGTTTCCTGACATGTGGGAACTATCAAACAGCAATCACCAGGATCGCTCCCTACCATTATAGCAACCAATATATGGGTGAATTCAGGGAAAAAATGAAGGAACACTTCCAGTCCAGGAGCCTGGTTTAGATTACAGAAGATATGATGAAAGGGGAGAAATACTCTCCCCTTCTATTTGGAAGCCTGTGTTCTGGGGGGAAAGGAGAGAAAGGAGATTGTACTGAATGACAAAGCAGCCACAGGCTGATACCCTAACATTGCACTGGAAGTTTGTATCATGAAGCTCAATCAATATGTGATGTCTTGTAATTATGACACATATCACAACGCTTACATTGTAACTAAGAATTAGCTACAGATACCGCTATAGACACAGCTGTAGATATTTTGTAGTTTAATCTTCCTCGTTCCACTTGCTGACAAAGTGGATCTCTAGCTTTAGAAAGTTGAGTAACAGTGCATTCAATAGTTGTGGTACATTTGATTCCTTGACTGGAATTTTGCCATTATTCTTTGTCTCAACATTTTGAAAGGTTTAACAAAATGCAGCGTCTGGAAACTGAAGCTAGACGAATACAGACCAGAAATAAAGCAATGTGTTTTTTTTTTTAACATTGAGGGTTATTAGCCATTGGAACAACTTGCCTGGAGACATGGCAGCTTCTCCATCACCTTAAATCTTTAAATTGAGTCTGGTTATCTTTCTAAAAGATATGCTATAGCTTAAGCAGCATGGTACTGCTGTAGGAATTAATAAGTGAGGTTCGAGATCCTGTGTTATGCAGGAAATCAGACTAAGATCATCATAATGATGGTCCCTTCTGGCTCTAAAAATCTATGCATCCACAAAACATTTTCAGTTGTGCATTATGTATCTCAGAATCTGAGTTAAAAAGACACCAGTAACTTAAAAAATAAAGAATTTTATTTTCCTAACATTCGTAACAAAAGATCACCCAATATATTATTACTTAAATATTTTTTCAAGTCCAATGTACATTTCTCTATCTATATTGTCTGTTTACAATTTTGCACTTGTCTGTTCAGAAATTTTTCACTTTTGTTTAGGTCAGTTTCATATTTAGGTTACCAGTACTGCAATGTTTGAACTAGAAACTCTACAAGCTAAGTTTGTTTGTTTAAAACCAGTGTAATATCTGCTATATTCAGCTTGGGGGACAGCAAAAAGACTGCCATGACAGCACTAAAAGATGGAAGCCACATCTTAGTCCTTACACTACTTGGTCCTGAATCCTACACAGCTTTCAATCATGTGGTGCTGCTGACATGATAGCTGAGGTAGACAGTGCAGCACTAAAATGGTTCCAAACATTCCTCTCCAACATGGGTACAGGGGTGGGCAAACTATGGCCCTGAGGCCGCATCCAGCCCTTAAGATGTTTTAATCTGAGCTCCTGACAGGGAGCGGGGTCCGGGACTTACCCTGCTCCACATGTGCTGTGGCTTTGCGCGGCTCCCGGAAGCAGTGGCACATCTCCCCTCTGGCTCCTACACGTAGTGGCAGCCAGGGGGTTCCGCACGCTGCCCCTGTCCCAAATACCACCCCCGCAGCTCCCACTCACCAGGAACCATGAGCATTCATGGCCTGCTATACAATTTCTGTACCCAGATGTGTGGGCCAAAAACTTTGCCCACCCTGGCTTAGAGTTTTAACTGCTTCTTTTCCTTGAAAGTCCTCACCTTAAGTGTCCCACAGGAACTTGTTTCCTCACCTCTTCCACATCTTCATGACATCACTTGGAGAGGTAGTGAGATACCATGGACTCTGCTCTCAACAATATACAATTCACAAACCACATGTGTATATTTAATTTTCTACAGATGCAACCATTTTGACATCTCGTGTAGTTATTTTTACAGCCTTGTGATCAGCTCCTGGAATAAAAAGCATCTGACGCAAACGAAAACCAGACAAGACCAAGGTGACATGGGTTGGAAGGCGAAAGAACACGTCATAGAACACTACGCCCTCTTTCCACCAATGGTGTCCTCCTCTATTCAACAAAGTAGTGTGAAGCATCCAGATGTTGTTTGACTTCCACAGTAAATATGATTATGTTTCAAATAGAGCTGTCGATTTATCGCAGTTAACTCACGTGATTAACTCAAAAAAATTAATCACAGTTTTAATTACATTGTTAAATAATACAATATCAACTGAAATTTATTATATATTTTGGATGTTTTTCTACATTCTCATATAATATTCTGTGTTGTAATTGAAATAAAAATGTATATTATTTTTATTACAAATATTTGCACTGTAAAAATGATAAAATAGTATTTTTCAATTCACCTTATACAAGTATCATAGTGCAGTCTCTTTGCTGTGACAGTACAACTTACAAATGTAGATTTTTTTGTGTTACATAACTGCACTCAAACCATAACAATATAAAACTTCAGAGCCTACAAGTCCACTCAGTCCTATTTCTTGTTCAGCTAATCGCTAAGACAAACAAGTTTGTTTACATTTATGGGAGATAATGCTGCCCACTTCTTATTTACAATGTCACCAGAAAGTGAGAAAAGGTATTTGCATGGTACTGTTGTAGTCAGCATTGCAAGGTATTTATGCGCCAGATATGCAAAGCATTCGTAGGCCCCTTCATGCTTTGGCCACCATCCAGAGGACATGCTTCCATGCTGATGACACTCATTAAAAAAAATAATGTGCTCATTAAATTTGTAACTGAACTCCTTAAGGGAGAATTGTACGTCCCTCGTTCTGTTTTACCCACATTCTGCCATATATTTCATGTTATAGCAGTCTCGGATGATGACCCAGTACATGTTTATTTTAAGAACACTTTCACTGCAGATTTGACAAAACACAAAGAAAGTACCAATGTGAGATTTCTAAAGATAGCTACAGCACTTGACCCCAGTTTTAAGAATCTGAAGTGCCTTCCAAAATCTGAGAGGGACAAGGTGTGGAGCATATTTTCAGAAGTCTTAAAAGAGCAACACTCCAATGTGGAAACGACAGAACCCAAACCACCAAAAAAGAAAATCAACCTTCTGCTGGTGGTATCTGACTCATATAATGAAAATGAACGTGCGTCGATCTGCACTTCTTTGGATTGTTATCGAGCAGAACCCGTCATCAGCATGGACGCATGTCCCCTGGAATGGTGATTGAAGCATGAAGGGACGTATGCATCTTTAGCACATCTGGCACATAAATATCTTGCGATGCCGCTTACGACATTGCTATGAGAACATTTATTCTCACTTTCAGGTGACACTGTGAACAAGAAGCAGGCAGCATTATCTTCTGCAAATGTAAACAAACTTGTTTGTCTGAGCGATTGGCTGAACAAGAAGTAGAACTGAGTGGACTTTCATGCTCTAAAATTTTACATTGTTTTAATTTTGAACATTTTTTTTATACATAGTTTTACATTTGTAAGTTCAGCTTCCATGATAAAGAGATTGCACTACAGTACTTGTATTAAGTGAATTGAAAAATATTATTTTCTTTGTTTTTATATACTGCAAAGACTTGTAAACAAAAATAAATATAAAGTGAGCACTGTACACATTGTATTCTGTGTTGTAATTGAAATCAATATATTTGAAAATGTATAAAACATCCAAAATATTTAAATAAATGGTATTCTATTATTGTTTAGTGGTGCAATTAATTTTAATTGCACAATTAATCAAAATTATTTTTTTTAATTGCTTGACAACTCTAGTTTCAAATAAAAATAAAATATAAATTCAAGAATGAAGAAGGGGGGCGGGGAAATAGGTTAAGATGTGAGGTAAACTATGAGAAATCTAATTATCACTAAGTAATTTCCCGCTTTCCTTAAGCTACATGAGAAACATTTTGACAGACAGAAGATGTGGCAAACATTGCTTAATACACGAAGTGGTCATACCATACATAACAACACACCAGAGTCCACAGTTGAAATCAAATTTAAAATGCAGAACAAACATGTGGCTTGTCAAGACAATGTAGTGGCCTTCTAGATCAGGGGTAGACAACCTATGGCACATGTACCAAAGGCAGCAAGTGAGCTGATTTTCAGCAGCACTCACACTGCCTGGGTCCTGACACTAGTCCGGGTGGCTCTGCATTTCAATTTAATTTTAAATGAAGCTTCTTAAACGGTTTAAAAACCTTATTTACTTTACATACAACATTAGTTTAGTTATATATTATTGACTTACAGAGAGAGACCTTCTAAAAACGTTAACATGTATTACTGGCACGAAGCCTTAAATTAGAGTGAATGAATGAAGACTCGGCATATCGCTTCTGAAAGGCTGCCGACCCTTGTTGTAGATTTTCATAGCTGATGTCTCAGCTCTCTCTGTTCAACAGTTAGGTATCTCTTTGTAGGAATGCCTCAGCAGAAACAAGGTAACTAGCAGCTCACTAGTTTTATATGGGAAGTCAGTCAATGAATCACCATGGAGCTAGATATTGAACTATCTGCCAGTACCTATAAAGTCTTAATGCATCTCTTTACCAGATTTTAAAACAAACTAAAGTAAGAAGCAATATCTAATGATTGCCATGAATCATTCTCACATATGTAAATGAAGAATATGACATTTAAAGGGCTTTATTTACAGTTGGAATTTGACATGTTTTAAAGAGTTTTTGTTCTTTCACAAAGTTCAGGATACTTTTTTTTTTACTTTTATTTTTTTCTTTTCTTCCTTCTCTTCCTGTTCTCTCTAACTTAATTATTAATTTTAAAAAATAGATTTTTTTTCTGGTGTGCTCTGCCAGCGATGTTCTAAATTACCCAGAATAAGACAGTGCCTAATACTGGAAACATACCAACCATCAAGAGTTTCATAAATATAACAGGAGACAAAGTCAGAAGAAGAAAGGGAAGAAACAAAATTCAAAATACATGTCATCCAAGGCAAAACAAAGGCAGTGCAGAGGGCTTGATGTACAGCGTACAATGATATGTGCAGTTCAGGTTCATGGAAAGGACCACTGTGTACATTCATGCCGGGTGAGGAGATATGCCTAAGAAGAAGATGGGAACCTCCAATTATCTCTCTGAAATGGAAACCTCAAACTTTATTATTCTGGGGTCTATATTGTCTCTGAAGTTTGAAATGTCCCAGATTAGAATAGTATGGCTTCTTAAAATGAAAGGCAGTCTTAGGAAAGGAGGAGGAAGGTAAGTTTGTGGTTGAAATATGCCAGCAAGCCCTTCTATTGCTACTTGCTCAGAAAGTAGTTGATTATATATGGCCCTGTGAGGGAAACAACATTTCTGGGCACTGGAAAGCTACTTGATGTTCTTCCTCTAGAAATCCCAAAGGATAGAGCAGTGACTTAAGACTTGGAATCTGCTTCTATATTCAAGCCTCTGAGCCAAAGGTAGGGTTGCAATATATGGATGAGGTCCTCACTGATTTAACCCATAAATAGATGCCAAAAGGAACCATATTACAGAAAGGATGACAAATGGATTGAGTCTGTTAGTATGCATCTTGCAATGTCTTGACCTAGTTCATCTGCAACAACTCTGATGAGCTTCACAAAATCTTTAGAATAGCATCAGGACACTTTCTGCTGAGAAAGAACTCAACCTACGTTCAACTGCAGACTCTAACAATGGCATAACAGATGGGGCAACACAGAAGAAAAATGTCTGCAAACAGCTAAAGACAGTAGAACCCCCAAAGTAGAAGGTATGAGATGTGGGTATGACTGTATATGATATCATCCACACTCTGTTGTATGTTGACAGTTAACCTCTGAAGGCACAGAATCCAAGCCCAAAGAGGTGGAAGTAGGGGAGAGCAACATGACTGAAGGCCTCTTTCCTCATACAGCACAGAATCCAGGGGTTGGATGGATGAACAGTTACTACGACACTTTCTCTCTCATTTCTAAGGCCTGGTCTACACTGCCGGGGAGAGCCGGGGGGAGGGGGGGAATCAATCTAAGTTATGCAACTTCAGCTACATGAATAACAAAGCTGAAGTTGACGTACTTATATCAACTTACCATGGTGTCTTCACCGTGGTGAGTCAATTGCTGTCGCTCCCCCATCGACTCCAACTGTGCCTCTCACGATGGTGGAGTACAGTAGTCAACAGGAGAGTGCTCGGAGATCGATTTATCGCATCTAAACTAGATTCGATAAATCGATCCCCACTGCATTGATTGCTGCCTGCCGATCAGGCAGGTAGTGTAGAAATACCTTTACAGTTTCCTTGTTAAAATTGGAACTTTCTTCAGAGTCTCAGCGCTAGCTGCTGTAACAGCAAAAAAAAAGGAAACATTAGAGCTCAGTGACTGAGGTATAGTCTCTCTGCTTTCAGGAAGCAAAACAAAACAAAACAAAAAAAAACTTAATGAGAACCAGAAAGTGAACATGACTTGGAAAGAAATGTTAAACTGAATGGACTATTTTTATAATGAAAGTGAGTGAAGTATAAAAACCTAAATGGGTAATATATAATAAATGGTGAAATTAGATTCTTTAAATTGAATTTTAAATAATAAAACTTATCATACATTAACAAAACAGGTAAGGTAATAGTTTGTTTATTATTACAAATATGTTTAATCTACAATTTGTTATGAATTGCTTCGTAAAATAAGCATGCACCTATTCTCTATTCTCATTTTTGTCTCTGAGCTTTTTATGATGGGGTTTTAATCCTGCTGTTCAAACATTAACCTGCTTGAAGAAGGAAAAAATACTTACCTCATAGTTCTGCTTCCTTGAATATTCTATATGATCCTCCTTGGAGCAAGATTGCTGGAATTTCTCAAACTCTATGAGATATTTGGTCCCCGAGAGAAGAGGTAGTCAGTCTGGGCACAAGTCACACACACTTACACCAATACCACCCATAACTCTAATCAGCTACCCTTAGAGATCTCAGTTTCTGAATGAGTGGGAAGTGAAGCCCCCACACCATAAATGAATCACAAAACAGTTGAAGTGGAAGGCAAAACAACTAATTAATCAAAGTGTAAGATTCAAAAAAAGTTCTTAAATATGATGTAGAAGTGAATTGGTAAGTGGGAAATCTGCAAAATGACATCTTCAGAGAAACAGAATTACAAAGTAAAGTATCTGTTCCTTCTCTTAAGATACCCTCTATGAAGCAACAAAGAATCCTGTGGCACCTTAAAGACTCACAGATGTATTGGAGTATAAGCTTTCGTGGGTGAATACCTACTTTGTCAGATGCATGTAATGAAGGATTCTCACTTCAGGAGAGGGAGTAGCTTGAGGGATGTCCCAAAAGAAAATGTAAGCTTAACAACTGCAACAGGTTGCAACTACAAGTCCAGTGTCAACAATATGAACAAGTATGTTTTTAATCTAATAAAAGAGAGGGATAAGCTGCATCTCAAAAAGCATCATACAACCACTTTGATAGCCAGTGAGATGGGTTCAAAAACACATAAAATTGTCTAGCTCATATCAAGGACACTCTGAAAGCAACCAAAGTCTAAGGGACAGAGAGTTTGAGCTCCACTACTTTGAAAACATGTTCTGCATGACTGAGCGACCAAAGTGGGATTCCTCCCTGTAAGCTAAATCTAGTCAATAACGTCTTGTCAATGTATGGAGTGAACACCATGTAGCTGCCTCTCATATGTCTGTGACAGAAATGTCACGAAGGTAGAGTGACCCTTCACATGATCTTCCAATTTTAGGCCACATGAGGCACAAGAATTTGAAAAGGAGAAAGCGCAGCTGAAGTTGCGTATCTTAGTTCGAACCCCCTCACTAGTGTAGCCCAGGCCTCTGACACAAGCTTGGAAAACTATCTCCAATGAGTCTGTAGAAGTACCTCCTCATAAATTTTGGTTTATGGTCTGAGAGTTCATTTGTTCTATGAGCCAAAGTCACTGCCACCAAGAAACCAACTTTCCATTCCAGAAACTTAAGCACTAATATCATATAACAGGTTGTTTTTTTTAAGTGTCAAGTCTGGCATGAACCAGATGATGGGGGCTGCAGAGACAATGGGTCAAACTTTTGACTAGTTTATGACAGGCAAAAATAGCTGCCAAATGAATCTTGACGGTATTAGTCTTCAGGATAGACTCTCGTGAGGATATAGGTTTTATTTTTGTGTGAGAAAACTAAGACTCCCCCGAGGGCCTGTTTTTTTTTTTTCCAATATATTGCAAATATTTCCACTAAAAATGTTAATTCTTTTGGTAGATGGCTTCAAAGAGGTCAGAAGAACATAAGATATGCACTCGGACACTTCATGACAATGGAGCATTATATGACAGGGATGTCTGCAATTCACAGGGCTGGACTCAATGACTGAGGAGGTCCCTTCCAGTCTTACATTCCTGTGTTCCTGTTAGTAGTCAAGCTGCCAGAGAAAAGGATTGAGATGGAATGAGAGACCCAACCTAGGGCCCATATGTGAGGATCTATTTCAGTTGACTCAGATGACTTCAGTTGACTTCTAATAGTGTCCTTCTTGCATGCTAGGTCTGGAGCCATGAAGAATGTCTTGTGGCAAAGAACATACTCCCATAACTCTCAAATCTCCTGACATAGGAGATAGAATGCAATACTCCCCTGCTTATTTAAATACATTTCAATTTCAATCAGAATAATCTCTTAAAATAACAGTTATCTGAAGGTTGAACAAAGGCACCAAAGTACTTTATGCCAAATGGAAAGACCGAGGCCAAAAAAGTAAGATTCTTCCTCCTAGTTTTCCAGAGATCCATACTATGGCAACACTCTTGGAGCAGCAACAGGGATAGAGCCCTATGGCCACCCAAGTAAAAGTTATGTAAAGTAAAAAACAAAAAAAACCAGTATCTTCTGTAGAACAGCATCTACAGAGAGCTCCTGAGATGTCTGCAGTCAAAAAGGAACTCATTGAAAGGTACAAGGGTAGTGATTAGTGTGCTTGGTGATCTGCCGTGTACAGGAACCAAAATCCTTTGAGCTTGATGAAGGATGCCTTTTTTGTGCTAGAGGGCACAATACCCAGAAGTGAAAATTCTGCACAAATGGTATATTCAGGTATATTCTTTTTGGCCAACAAGCATATTGTTTGTTTAGATCATTATTAATAAGTTAAAGAAAAATCATAGTACTGTACATTGTATATAGAAAGTGGAGTAATTAATTATTTGGTGTTGAAATCATGGTTTTGCTGACAAAAGTACTATTCACACAGGACAAACACACATACATAAACACCTATAGATAACATTAAGGAAACTTAGTTCTCTCTTGAGAACTCATGGCTACTTCCCTGGGAGATGCATATACACACAGACGCCTGGTCTACAGTACACGTTTAAACCGATTTTAGCAGTATTAAACTGATTTAACACTGTACCCGTCCACACTACGAGGCCCTTTATATCGATATAAAGGGTTCTTTACATTGGTTTCTGTACTCCTCCCCAACGAGGAGTAGCGCTAAAATCGGTATTACCATATCGGATTAGGGTTAGTGTGGCCGCAAATCGACGGTATTGGCCTCTGGGCGGTATCCCACAGCGCACCACTGTGACCGCTCTGGACAGCAATCTGAACTCGGATGCAGTGGCCAGGTAAACAGGAAAAGCCCCGCGAAATTTTGATTTTAATTTCCTGTTTGCCCAGCGTGGAGCTCTGATCAGCACGGGTGACAATGCAGTCCCAAATCCAAAAAGAGCTCCAGCATGGACCATATAGGAGATACTAAATCTGATCGCTGTATGGGGAAACAAATCTGTTCTATCAGAGCTCCGTTACAGAAGACGAAATGCCAAAGCGTTTGAAAAAAAAATCTACAGGCTACAAAGTGCTGCGTGACAAGCGTAATGGGAAGCCAGAGACTCAAATGGACGCTCATGGAGGGACGAAGGGGGTACTGAGGACTCCAGCTATCCCACAGTTCCCAGCAGTCTCTGAAAAGTATTTGCATTCTTGGCTGAGCTCCCAATGCCTGTAGGTTCAAACACATTGTCCGGCGTGGTTCAGGGAATAGATCGTCAATTTACTCCCCCCGCCACATGAAAGAAAAGGGAAAGAAATCGTTTCTTGACTTCTTTCAATGTCACCCTATGTCTACTGAATGCTGCTGGTAGACGCGATGCTGCAGCAGTGCAGAGCAGTATCCGGTCCTCTCCCCTCCCTGGTGGCAGACGGTACATGCTTGATAACTGCTGAATACCCCTGGCTGGCATCAGGGGTGCCTGGGTAAAAATAGGAATGATTCCTGGTCATTCCCAGTAGATGGTACAGAACGGCTGGTAACCATCTTCATCATAGCCACTGGGGGCTGAGCTCCATCAGCCCCCTCCCTTTCCTGTGTAAAGAAAAGATTCTGTCCTGCCTGGACTATCATAGCAGCGGCATGCTGGGCTCCTCTCCCCCGCATTGCTTAATGTCCTGCCTGGACTGTCATAACACCAGGAGGCTGCCTTCCCCTCATTTTATCTCACTAACAAGTCACTGTTTCTTATTCCTGTATTCTTTATAACTTCATGACACAAATGGGGGGGACAGTCATAAACAGATAGCTAAGGGTTAATGTCTCTTTCACGTGGAAAGGAGTAACCTGAAACACCGGACCAGAGGACCAATCAGGAAACAAGACTTTTTCAAATCTGGGTGGAGGGAAGTTTTGGGTGTGAGTTCCTTGTTCTTTGTCGTGTGTCTGACCCTCTCGGCTCTGAGAGTGATCTTTCTGTCTCCTGCCTTTCTAATCTTCTGTTTCCCAGTTGTAAGTACAAAGAAATAAGACAGTAGGTTTATATTGTTTGTTTTTTGTATTTACATGTGTGTAGTTGCTGGAATGTGTTAAATTGTATTCTTTGTGGATAAGGCTGTTTATTCATATTTCTTTTAAGCAATTGACCCTGTATTTGTCACCTTAATACAGAGAGACCATTTTTATGTATTTTTCTTTCTTCTTATAAAGCTTTCTTTTTTAGACCTGTTGGAGTTTTTCTTTAGTGGGAATTCCAGGGAATTAAGTCTGCAACTCACCAGGGAATTGGTGGGAGGAAGACGTCAGGGGGAAAATCTCTTTGTGTTAGATTTACTAAGCCTGACTTTGCATACCCTCTGCGTGAAGAGGGAAGTACTTGTGTTTCCAGGACTGGAAACGGGGAGGGTGGAGTCCCTCTGTTTAGATTCACGGAGCTTGCTTCTGTGTATCTCCCCAGGAACCCAGGGAGGGAACACCTGGAAGGGAGAAGGGGGGGAAATGGTTTATTCCCCTTTGTTGTAAGACTCAAGGAATTTGGGTCTTTGGGGTCCCCAGGGAAGGTTTTCGGGGGCACCAGAGTGCCCCAAAACACTCTAATTTTTTGGGTGGTGGCAGCTTTACCAGGTCCAAGCTGGTAACTAAGCTTGGAGGTTTTCATGCTAATACCCATATTTTGGATGCTAAGGTCCAAATCTGGGAAATATGTTATGACAGGGACACTGCCACGGTAGCCCCGGAAGGTTGGGGGAGGAGGGAAGCAATGGGTGGGGTTGTTGCAGGGGCACCCCCCGCGAATGACATGTAGCTCATCATTTCTGCGGGATCTGACACGGAGCAGCTGTGCTCTCTGATACACTGCTTCTCTAGTACACTTGCCCCAAATTCTAGGCAGGACTGACTCTATTTTTAGAAACCATAAAGGAGGGATTGACTCGGGGTGTCATTCCCAGTTTTGCTTTTGCGCCCCCGGCTGATCTCAGCCAGGGGCACCCATGATAGCAGCAGACAGCACAGAAGGACAGATAACCGTCATCTCATTGCCAAATTACACTGGCAGCAGACAGTACAGAATGACTGGTAACTGTCTCTGCTACCATGCAAAAGCAAATGAATGCTACTGTGTAGCGCTGGAGTATCGCCTCTGTCTGCGGCATCCAGTATACATACGGTGACTGTAAAAAAAAAAAAAAAAAAGGCTGAACGGGCTCCATGGTTGCCTTGCTATGGTGTCTGCCAGGGAAATCCAGGGAAAAACGGCGTGAAATGATTGTCTGCCGTTGCTTTCCCGGAGGAAGGAATGACTGATGACATTTACCCAGAACCACCCGCGACAATGATTTTTGCCCCATCAGCCACTGGGCTCTCAACCCAGAATTCTAAGGGGCGGGGGAGACTGTGGGAACTATGGGATAGCTACGGAATAGCTACCCACAGTGCAATGCTCCGGAAAGCGACACTAGCCTCGGACCATGGACGCACACCGCCGAATTAATGTGCTTAGTGTGGCCGCGTGCACTCGACTTTATACAATCTGTTTTATAAAACTGGTTTATGTAAAATCGGAATTATCCCGTAGTGTAGACGTACCCAGAGGGCGGATTCCTGAAAAACACTGCATAGTATATAATGGTTGGACTGCATGCTGGGGATGTCTGTGCAGACTGGAAAAAAGGAATGCTCCTCCTTTAGGCCACTCCACGGCATTTTTTATTTTAAAATGGAGTGCCCAGAGATGAACACAGTGTTCAAAGTGAAATCGTATCTTCAATTTAAATAATGACATTATAATATTTTCCAGTATAATTGTCTAATAATTCTTTATACATACTGATTGTTTGCTTTTTTCACTTCCGTACACAGGAGCAGAGGTTTTCATTGAATTGTCTGTTCACAAAAATGCTTTTTTCCAAAGTTATTACCAGTTAATTTTGAACCTATCACCGCTTATGAGTAGTTTAAATTATTCCCTTCCAAAGTGCATTACCTTACATTTGTCAATACTGAATTTTATCTGCTGTCATAGCATCCAATTACCTATTATTTTTGTGTAATCTACAAATTCTGCTACCTCTTTGTTCAGCCCTTTATCCAGAACATTAATAAATACATTAAACAATGCTGTTCTGAGTACAGATTATCGGTGTAACTAAATGTTAACCTTTTGTCATGTTGAAAATTGACCATTTATTCCTACTCTATCTTCTTTCATTTCACCAGTTTCTAACCTATGACAGAACTTTAACTCTCACCCAGGACTATTTAGTTTCCCTAATAAACTCTTTTGAAGGACTTTGTCAAAGGCTTTTTGAAAGTCCTTACTAGTGATATCTACTGGTTCCACTTGTTACACTATTTTGTTGTTGCACACAAATCATTCTCGCTGATTGAAAAACACGTGACTTTTCTTTACAGAAGCCAAATCCTATTTCCCTTTCTGCAGTGGAGATGTATCTGTTCTGCAGTATCAAGTAACTCTAAGGCCATAGAGAAGGAGCAGGATCTGTCCCCAAGGAAACTAGAATTATTACATAAATTGATATTGTAAGGGAATTTGAAAGTAAGGTTTTGTCCTGTTGTGCCTAGATATTTCAGTATACATGGTGAATATTACCATGATCTGATACAAGATTAATTAAATAGCTGAGCAGAATAGGAAAGTGAAAGAAAGTGTCAGCATTAGCTTTTAATTTTATTAACTTTGTTGGCTGCTGTCCCAAACTCAACATTATTTTAATACAGATTTTTGCATTTGTTCCTCTTACATGGGACAAGTAATTCTCATATTTTGAAAAAAAAAGAAAATTTCATATATAAGTGTATAAAAGTTGACAAAGTCCTTTACTATCAGTGATTTTTCTTTACAGAAGCCAAATCCTATTTCCCTTTCTGCAGTGGAGATGTGTCTGTTCTGCAGTATCAAGTAACTCTGAGGCCATAGAGAAGGAGGAGTGGTAAGAGGTGAGAGAACCTGCCTCGCCCTGCAGAAACTGTCTGAAGATACTAGACATTAAGGAGTAGCCTTCATTTGTGGCTCATTTAACATCATATATGAAAGAGGATAGAGCTTGGTGGTGGTGATGAGCTTTCTTCACAGTGAACAGAAAAGTGTCACTCTAGTGCTCTCTGCCAAGGAATGCTGTGCTTTTCTCTTTTACCAGCATAGTGAGGATCTGACAATTATTGCTGCCTGATTTTGGGGTCATGGAAATGGCAGAGCACTTTGATGTGGCCTGACAATTCACTTTCACATCTTTTGTGCAAATACATATCTAAATACCTTTCAAATGCAGACGGTTCTTATTCTCTGTGACAGCCAGGCATGGAAAAAGGAGCTGAATTCTTGTCTTTCTGAAATCCAGGACTAGGAGTGAAATATAGCCAGAGATTGGAGTCTATAAGTTAATAATGTCTGTCTCTTGTTTTGCCATGACAAATGCTGATAAAATAAGTATCCAGATCCCTTTTAGACTTCAGTTGCTTCATTTGCTTGAGGTTAACTAGCACTTCATCACAACAATTCTACCCCTGCTCAGATGAATTGAGGGAATGTCCATGGGATATGAATGAGGGCAATCATGTGTGCAATCATTCTGTCATACTTGGAGAGGTTTTTATCATTATAGTCTTCATTTGCTGTTTTTGGATTTCTCTTGAAAATATTCAGAATGGGCTAATAATGGTGGGAATGGATGCCAAAGAACAATCTGGATTCATGTAAACAACATATTTTGTAGCTCAAGACCCAAATGGTTTGGCTGTCATTATTACATTTCATGACTATTAGATGACTGGAAGAAGAAAGTTTTAAATATAAGAGATAGAATGGACTCAGACAAAAGGGTAGGATTAGCTTCAGAGGATTTTCCTCTGTAGCTAAAAATTGAGTCAATTAGTTTCCAAGCTTTCCAAGCTTGAGCAAAAGTCCCATGTTAGAAGATGAGAATCAATAAAAAATACATTTCCTTGCTCCCACCACTCTAAATGAAAAATAGCAATTTTTCCCCCTTAAAAATAGGCAGTTAAGTTCTTAAAGTGGATAAAGTATACTTAGTGATCTTGAAAATATAATGAATTGGACAAGATGTTTTTGCCTGTAAATTAGCAGATGACCATGCCAACAGCTATTCACCACATGTGTTTATGATGAAGCCATAATGGCACTGCAAATCTTATTAAGAGGTAAGATGAGTTGGAATAAAATTTTAAGGGGAGAGTAACACACAATCCCCATTCACCTAAATAGGAGTGAATAAGCCACTTAAAGTTAAAACAGCAACAAGATTGAGAAACACAGTTGGTGCGGAATGCAGATACAACATGGAATGTCAAGGCAACGGTGTAGCCATAACTCATGAGTAACTCTATTTTTGATTTGTCTCTCAATATTACCTTATGTTAATACATTCAATTTATGTTTAATGGGCATATCCTCAGCTGGTAGAAATCAGTGTAACTTCACCCAATGATGCAATGCAGATTTACATCAGCTGAGGATCTAGTTCAATATAAATCTTTTTATTTTGCATTTTATTATTTTGATTACGCTTTCTCAACAAACTTACACAAACACCCCATGCTTACATTCTAAAACCAACTTAATATAGTGGCTTTCTTAACTCTATGGGGAACATTTTCAAAGCACTCATGGAGATTTAGCCAGAAAACGTCCATTAAAGTCAATGGGAGGCGTGCAGCTTAACATGTACCCCTATGTGTACTGTAATTGTGTTAGCTATCAGCCTATTCAACAATACCCTTTAAAGTAAACACAAAACTGAATTTTAATTGCGCTAACAGTTAAAATGATTATGTTAAATCTGTTAATACTGCACATAAGCTAATGTTTTACCTTATTACTAAAACAAAGCAAAATAAGATGTTCAGGACTTCATCTGGAAAAGCAACAGAAATTAACAGCAGATAGAATTTAATGTAACATTCATGAAAATCTGCATTGTATCACAAATTATTTCTCTCTCTTTTAAAAAAAAGTTACCATTTTGACTAGCTCTAAGCACTGAAACAACTCTCTTTTACTTATTCTTTTCAGCTTACTGTCGGCAATACAGGTACTACATTAATTTGTACTGTGGCATGTGCTATACAGTCTTTGGCTATAGTTCACTAATTATCTTTGTTAGTTCCCAGTTAACACTTAACCAAAATATCACAACAAATGGGCATCTTGTTGGCAGTCTCAGAAGAAAGGCCAACAGACACATTCGCTGTACTACACCCCCTCACCACTAGAGGCTCAGGTTTCAGTCACATTGGTAGAGCAGTGGAGGGAACCTCCTTGCCTTGCTGCTGTCTATGCTGTACCAGCTTAACATATTGAGGACTTCAATCACCATGGCTCTGTAGCAGCAATTTTCAAACATTACATTAATAAAAAAAAAATCTTTGTTAGCAAAGAAGAAACTTAGATAGTCTATCTTCTTTATCTTCAAATAACCAGTATATTCCATGAATGAACATATGGACAATATTAGAACGTTTGGTCCAGATCTTCAAATTGTCATAGCTACATTGAATATTTCAATAATGGAATATATAGGTTTACACCTATTGGTGATCTGGATCATTTTTTTTCTGAAAATTCATTACATGGGTTTACAGAGGCAGAAGACATCAATTACAAGTTGTTCAAAGATGCATCCTCCTGCACCATGTTGATGTTTATCTTAGTAGTGACTTCAAGAAAGAGAATCTCCTCCTCACTCAGAAATGTAAAGAGCTGCTGTTTTTGTGCTCTGTGGGGAAAAGGCATTCTAGAAATTCAGAAAAGTCAAGGGTTTTTTAATTTTTTTAAAAGCTTACATTTAAATAAATGTAATGTAGTGTTATGTATTCTAGTTTATGAACATTCGAGTTCATCTTGTTTACTTAATTTTAATAATTACCTTATTGTGCTTTGAAATGCACATATTCAAGGAAAACAGTGTACATTTTTAATTTAGTTGCTGCAGTGCATAACTAGAATTTCCCTATCCCTAATAGAAATCCCCTCTCAAATAAAATGAATGATGATACACAAATCTGATATATTTTTATGAGAAAAACAAGACAGCACTAAAAACATGTTTCTGTAACTCTTAATGGAGCTGGTCCTTTGTATCCAATAGAAATATTCTTGCTACTGTGACATCTCTAGGCAAACCTCTTCCTCAATAAGAAAGCATGTTTTCATCCTATTTTAAAAGTGTCCTCTTTAAGCTCAGAAAAGTTCTTCATGCTATCACCTATGTTTTCCTTTAATAAGTACTTACAGACAATGCACTAGGTAGTATAATCCTCTTAATTCACAGTTCAGGATCTATACCTGTTCTTTACTCAGGAATACCCAGCAATTGTATTTTAATAATAATACTTAAAAGACCAGGCTCTGCTGCTCTATGGATGTGACTCCCATTGAAATGTTGCATTTGCTGATGAAATGACTGCAGGGTCAGACAGTAAATTTGGGATATATTGGAACTAGTTTGATTAAGAGTAACAATAAAAAATGAAAACATATCCAAAGAGCCCTCAAACTTTAAAAATGTGTTGTTATGGAGCAGTACTTTCATACCGGTGATCAAATGCCACTTCTGTTCTCACCCAGAAAGTATTCAATTCCACCAGGTGCTGAACACTCTAGCCACAATTCAGGAAAGCAGATAAGCACAGGTTAAAGTTAGTCATATGAGTAATCCCATCCCTTCTCAGCAAAGCACCTAAGCACATGCTTAATTGCCATTTAAAACCATGGGGATGGCACTACTCATGTGCTTGAAATTCAGCACACACTGAAGAGCTTGCTGGTTCAGGATCATAATGCTGCTGAGGGAAAAGTCAGAATCTGGACTGTGTCCTAACAATTGCATCATGCGCGCCAATACAAGATTGAAATTCAGTCAAAATTCAAACCAGAAGAATTCATTTAATATACTGTCAGTTATATTCTCTGTATTAAATTGCATATCAGGTATTTTCAGACACCTATATAAAACTGATAAACTACTCATTGTCTCACTTTTTTTTTGTTATATTACATACTTCAATTGTTTTGTCTGAAGATAAAAAAAGTTGCAACCCACACAGCTGAGGTGCTGAGCTCCCTACATTTCTATTGTAACCTATAGTAATTAAGAGCACTCAACTCTACACAGAATAGATATATAGAGTTGTAATGCAACCGCTTTCTACATGCACAATGAGAGGGGTAGCCGTGTTAGTCTGAATCTGTAAAAAGCAACAAAGAGTCCTGAGGGCACCTTATAGACTGACAGACGTACTGGAGCATGAGCTTTCGTGGGTGAATGCCCACTTCATCAGATGCATTTGCTTTGTTGCTTTTTACATGCATAATAGATCCCAAATAATAAGCTAGACATAGTAAAATCTGACCACACCTAAAAGGGGGATAATATATGTACTTATCAGATATATTTAATCATGATTTATTCATAAATAATTATTTAAAAATATAAATCTTAAATGTATTGGTTGGGACAATACCATTAGCCATATTTAAGGAATACCTATGTTTATACTGCTACAGTACCTGCAATATAATGATAAAAGCCCACAGAAATGTTCCTTTGGAATAATATGACTCACAATGTTCACACTAATTTGTGTGTTTCTTTTCTGAGTGTGGGTGTGGCCACATGTGAAGAGGGGGACCGAAGAAAATAATATCTAATGATCCTGCCACATATAAATTAGGATAAATTGTTCAAACTACAATTTCATGTCAGAAACCAGCAAACAGGTTTTCATCTATACTATTTTGTCAACAGCATGATGGTATCCTTGCTAACCTCATTTGGCACCAGTGCATAATTAGATACACAGGGGTGTGACTCCAATTGAAGGTGTTGGCATTGTAGCACTCTGTGAAAATATTAACTATGAGGTTAACTCCAATTTTCTCTTCTTTAATTAAATGCACATGGTACTAATGAGGTAACCTACTGTTCCTTGATAGCACTAATTAGCTAAGAGGAGAGTACACTCTCACACTGCAATTTAAACCTAAAAATAAGGTTGAAATATGCTAATTGTAGGCAATTTAAAACAGTACAAGTTGTAGAACTAGTCATAATAAGGGAAACTGACTGCTTTACAGCTATGCAGCTGTAACTCTGGTTAAAATCAAAACAAGCCACACAATTTCAGTTTGATTTAGCAAGGTACCCAACAGTTTCTTCAAAAATAGACATTGCAGTACTCAGAAAGCATAGTAAAAATTAAACAGGAAATTCCAGAAAAAAAAATCTCAGACAGAAGCTTATCTAAGAAAAAACCAAGAAGCACATGACCTGTTGAAATCTGCACCAAAAATAAGAGCATTTTGGTTTATTGCAATTTAAAACCCTAAATTTTCATAAACACTTAAGGGCTGGAGGTGTTGAGCACCTACAGCTCTCACTGACCTCAAATGCAGTCAAGGGTGCTCTGCTCTTGTGCAATCAAGCCATACAATTAGATGTCATCACAAGACTGAAGATTATTCTAGACCCTCTCAAAAAACAAATAAAGGCTGTATTATTCTACTACTACCACATTTGGAGTATAGCCACTATTATGAATAGAAAAAGGAATGAAAAAAGTAAGTGATTCAGTATACATTTTCAGTGGAAACATATTTAAAAAAAAATAGCAGTCTATACAGACTTTTGCTATTCTGAAAATAACTGAATTTCTATCTGTTATTGCAAAGAAATTCCTTATGAAGTAATGCCACAACAGTGCAGTTTAGCCATTGAATTGTGGACAGAGTGGCACAGTGCACTGATTTGTAAAAAAAATTTCTCTTGATTTAGAGCTTCTACCATGGAGCTCAGAGGAGAAGATGGACAGTAGTCTGATACCTGAGCTATTTTTGCTGGCTAATACACAGGATGACCGTGGTAATGGTTTAGGAGGAGATAGCTTTTCTACTCTTCCCTGCTGAAAAAAATATAGCAATCCAAATGCATCTATCAGAAGAAGATCAAAGAAAACAAGATGATGATTTCTTAATAAAGCAAAGAGTAAACTTTCGCTGTGTGCAAGGCTTTTGCTGGAATGAAGACAGGGCACAGAAAAAAAGGTGAATGAATAGGAATAGCACGGCAACAAAACAAAAGCCTTCAACTTTATTCTTGGGATTAATAAGAAAATTAACACAAAGGAAAGTGGTCATAATGAAATTGTAATTAAGGGTGATTTGCAAATTCAAATTAGAATTGGTTAAAATTCTAACAAAATTGGTTAGAAATTTTGATATTATGAGCTAAATTTTCTGCTAGCTCTGTTGATTTTAATGGAGTTATACTGGTAGAAAATTTGGCCCTATAGACTGAAATATATCCATCATAGCAAAGATAAGGGGCGTAATTCAGCTTCTAGTCCATGTAATATCAGCATGCACTCTCTTGGTGAAATCACTGTCATCATGGTAACTGTTGGAACATGACCAGGAAACAAGCTCATGTGGCTCTTGAAATCCAGTATTCAGGAGACTTTGGGGTCAGGACTGGTAACATTCTTTGTGCTCATGTTGGCATTAAGCCCTTCTCTTCAGCCTCTTCTTCTGAGTGGGCAAGTCATTCCCTCACCCTGTAGTGGGACTACATCAACAGCAGATTTGCCTTTCTTACATCAGAGGAGAGGACAGAATTTTGGGTCTCAGAGGGAGTGGTGGATTGTTGTAACCCCTTTGCTTTACATCTCTACATAGGAGAGATGAAGTAACAGAAAAACTTTGGCACTATAAGATTTTGATGGATAGAGTAGCAGACCCAACTGTGAACCACCTCCTCCTAGCAGTATTCCACCATTCCCCTGGTCAGAACCTCAATATTTTTTGGATATCCCAAATATTATGGTAATTGGTGTATTCAGAAAATAAAAATCAATTCCCAAGAGGAGATCACATAAGTAATTTTTTTTGGCTTACTTTATAGGTTTGTAACTAACAGGTTTCCATGTTGGGTATAAAGTGATCAGTATAGAGCATGGTAAAAGCTGATGGAATTAAAATAAAATAAAAAAAAAGAAGTTCACAGAAAGTCACATCCCGAACATTTATTTTTGGGGGCATTCAACATAATTCTCAAGATGATGTATGCTTATTAATGTTATTTGCAGATAATCACTGACTGACAATTCCTAGCACTCTAAATTTTTTTTTTTTTAAAACCATACCTTGCATTTAAGAAAGTGCACAATGGTATACAGGTTATCCAGGAGAATGTCTTTGGCTCAGTCACCTATCCTCAAATCTACCACTATTAATCCTGAGCCTTTTTTTCCTATACTTTGGCTCTGACATTTCCCATTTAATACTATGGCTTCAAAGCCAAAAAGAGTGGTTTATCTTCCTTATAAGTATTAGGAGAATCCAATGTGAAACACTTTATTTTAGGTTGTGAATATACACAGAGCAGAGTTTTTAAAAATAGTTCTAGTATATCAAAACTTAAGCAACGATAAGTTCAAAATAAAAACAAAATCACACCTTTTTATATAAGATATAAACAAAGGGCCATTTGAAAGCAAACTTACGCATGTGCACAGGGGTTCAGAGTTACACAAGAAGTCAACTCACTCCCTTTGCATAGCTGCACAAAGGCCTGCCACATAGCAGTAACTGGGAAGCTCACTGGAAGCAAGATGCCAAAAAAGTGGTGGATAGCGACATGCTCATGGACACAATCCGCATATCCTTATACCAGGGGTAGGCAACCTATGACACATGTGCCGAAGGCGGCACGTGAGCTGATCTTTCAGAGGCACTCACACTGCCCGGGTCCTGGCCACCAGTCCAGGGGGCTCTGCATTTTAATTTAATTTTAAATGAAGCTTCTTAAACATTTTGAAAACCTTATTTATTTTACATTCAACAATAGTATAGTTATATATTATAGATTTATAGAAAGAAATCTTCTAAAAACGTTAAAACGTATTGACGGCACACACAACCTTAAATTAGAGTGAATAAATGAAGACTCGGCACACCACTTCTGAAAGGTTGCCGACCCCTGCCTTATACTATCCTGTGCAATAAAGCCAGCATGGCAGAAGGTGCAATCTGCTTCCACTGCCCAAGTGCACCAAGAAGCCTTGGGAGAAAGCGTGCCTGCTGGTTATTCTCCCAAGGTAGTGTGGCTCTGCTCTGCCCCCAACACAAGGCAATTATGTAAACGGCACAATCTAGCCCACAATAATTGAAGAAAAGAAATAAATGAGGCCAAATAAGTGTAAAGCAAATATAAGTAGTACAGCAAGTGTTAAATGGGATTCTGTGCTTATTGTGATCTGAAGGCACCTTATGTCTCTTTATATGATCATCTTCAACCATTTTTTTCTGGTCAATTTTTTCTCTCTTTTAGCTGCCTTCCTTTAAAAGGTTGTGAGAACATTAATAAGGCCAAAAGACCTTGGGCCAGATTCTTTGCAGGAACGGCTCCATTGATTTTAATGGAGCCATGTCAATTTCCAGTATCGGAGAATCTGGTTCCTGTAGTAATGCCCAAACTGTGTCCACAACGTAACTGACACAGAGAATAACTGTAGTTATAGTCCTGAGTGATCTTGGGAGGTATTCCTATTGCATAAGTGTGAAATGTATTGATTATTTCTGCATGCAAATATCTCCATTGACAACTGAAATCCAAGATATAGAGACATAATGAATTACTAGATAAAAAGATAAGCTGAAGCAAAAAAAATGTATTTTGACTGCAAGTCATTGATACTGCAATAACATTCGATTGAAATGATTTCTATCATTGCAAATTATTAATACAGAGAATGTCATTTTACCTGATGGATGTTTGCACAATAGAGTGATAACTGCTCACTGTATATACAATAGCTGCACTCTGATTAGGTTATAGAAAAGATTTATCTGCTCCAGCTTATCACAGGAAGTTTATACCAGAAGGTTGCCATTTTATTTTAAACAGATGTTTTTATAAAAAAGCAAGTTTCTAAGAGGCTGAATGTTTTTTGTATTTACTTATTTATTTATTGTGTATGTGTTTTTTAAACTTTATTAAACAAGAACCAGCAACATCTGATTTACTGTTATCTATCATAATAAGAGGTACAATTTACAAATATATATGTATGCATTCTATTCTTTCTTGTTGGATGCATTACAGGAAAGTATCCTCCTTCTTCTACATGTTTTCTTCACACTTTTTAGTTTGTGCTCTATGGGTGACATGTAACAGACTGAAAACACACAGTTCTGAGAATATGGGATGGGAATGACTGTGCTGCCCCTCAGTTCTATAGTTAATCCTGTGAATATACTCCTTTTTCTGGGAGTAGAGGAGACATAAAAGAAGTATTAGCGATACAGGCACTGCCTTTCCTTCTTCAAAATACATTATAATGCCACGCCATGTTCCATGACACATATTCCACTACCTGTTTTGTGAGACATGCCATGTACAAAGACCTTGTGCTAATTTGTGTTTGTATTGTAGCGTACATGTTTGCAGCATGTGACCTTAGATTCTGTTCCCTGCAGGGCTGAGATTTTCTTAACTGTTTGGCAGAGTTCACCGGCTTTAAAGCACTGTGCACATCATACAGTGCTTAAGATAGGTATGACATGTACAGTGTAAAATACTGACTTTGCTACATACATGAAAAATTAATTTATAGTAGTAGTATGCAATACAGTACTTATTTATAATAAACTAGAGGTCTATTACAGACCAAAATAGTAGCCAGGGACAGAGAAACAAACAGAAGATATTAACCTGATACAGAACTACAATGGAAACTAACTTTGATACACTATGCAACTTTTTTCTACTAGGTTAATTTCAAGAAATGAATATTAAATATCAAGGAAGTAAATATTAAAAACTTACCATCATTATTTTATTCCTAACTCCCACTGATATTTGATCTTTGCAATTTAAAAATGTAACAAACCTCGTCAATTATCAATAAAATACTGACTCATCTATAAATTTTTGTAGTATGTATCATGTAGCTCACATTACAAGCATTTAATTTTACAAATAAATTTAAAAAAACCTAACTATAAGGCCCTGCTCAATAACATTTTAAAAATATACTCTTTCATGTATAATTGCCTGCTACAGTACATTTTATAAAGTAAGTTAGTAATTTTAAACAAACAAACAAAAATTTTCTCTTCAAGTGTATTTTTTCAGGACTCACAACAGCAGAAATACAAAGTCCATGAAGGTTTTGAAATAAGTGGTAAGAGGCTGAAGGAGATCAAAACTGGTCTTATTAATGGTTACATGAACTCACATGAAAAATAAAGGAAATACGAGTCCAACAGTCCCACAAGCTAAATTTTATAACCATACAACAGCTATATTTGTCCAAAGATGACATATCAGAGTTTAATATTTTACATATCACACACAAAACAAATTGCTAAAAGAGAAAATGTCAATTTTTAGTAATGTTTCACCATGTGCTAGGAATATTTCATTTATAAGCTCATTATCCAATAGCAGCTCTCAAGAATAAAGCTAATTTACATTTAAAATAAGAGTATGGTCTACTCTTTAAAAACACAATGATAAACACACCAATTTGACAGTTACATTAATACGAGTATTTGCATAATCTGCCTTCTACACCTGTTCTTAATTTGAAGCAGCTGCAGGACAAATCATATCATGTAATGTATGCACTCTAGCCCTTTCCCTAAGGTTTTATATTTCATTTCATTTCACTTTATTTTATTATTTTTTAATTTAAATAAAGCCCATGAAGCTCTGGTTTCTGTTTGGATAGTTTACATTCATCACTGATAACGTAAGGAGGCTCAAGTGCATTTTAAAATGTTTTTTTGTTTTGCCTAGTTTCCTGTGACAGTGATCATTTCATTTTCATGGCTGGAGAATCAACACATAAAACCCCATACTTTTACAGCTTATTAGTCTAGATGTGCCTCCTGTGAAGTACATTAAGAACATGAAGCGCCAACATATATCATAATAATAGACTACAGAATGAAATTCACAATCTGTTTTTGCCAAACATCAATACTAAATAATCACCACTGGTTTCAAGCTCCACCCACCCTTCTCAGATAAACTGTCACTTTCCACCTTCTGAACAGCACCTTATAACAGCAATGTAAAAATTGGTAGTTGAAAGCAGATACCAAATCCCCTCTCATTCTTCTCTTCTGCAGACTAAACAATCCCAGTTCCCTCAGCCTCTCCTCATAAGTCATGTGCTCCAAACCCCTAATAATTTGTGTTGTCCTCCACTGGATTCCTTCCAATTTTTCCACATCCTTCTTGTAGCGTGGGGCCCAAAACTGGACACAGTACTTCAGATGAGGCCTCACCAATGTCGAATAGAGGGGAATGATCACGTCCCTTGATCTGCTGGCAACGATCCTACTTATACAGCCCAAAATGCTGTTAACCTTCTTGGCAACAAGGGCACCCTGTTGACTCATATCCAGCTTCTCATTCACTGTAACCCCTAGGCCCTTTTCTGCAGAACTGCTGCCTAGTCATTCGATCCCTAGTCTATAAGAGTGAATGGGATTCTCCGTCCTAAGTGCAGAACTCTGCACTCGTCCTTGTTTGAACCTCATCAGATTTCTTTTAGCCCAATCCTCTAATTTGTCTAGGTCCCACTCTATCCTATCCCTACCCTCAAGCATATCTACCACTCCTCCCAGTTTAGTATGATCTGCAAACTTGCTGAGGATGCAGTCCACACCATCCTCCAGATCATTAATGAAAATATTGAACAAAACTGGCCGCAGGACTGACCCTTGGAGCACTCCGCTTGAAACCGTCTGTCAACTAGATGTGGAGCCATTGATCACTACCCACTGAGCCCGACGATCTAGCCAGCTTTTTATCCACCTTATAATCCAATCATCCAGCCCATACTTCTTTAACTTGCTGGCAAGAACACTGTGGGAGACCGTATTAAAAGTTTTGCTAAAGTCAAGGAATAAAACATCCATTACTTTCCCCTCATCCACAGAGCCAGTTATCTCATCATAAAAGGCAATTAGATTAGTCAGGCATGACTTGCTCTTGGTGAATCCAAGCTTACTGTTCCTGATCACTTTCCTCTCCTCTAAGTGCTTCAGAATTGATTCCTTGAGGACCTGCTCCATGATTTTTCCAGGGACTGAGGTGAGACTGACTGGCCTGAAGTTCACCGGATCTTCCTCCTTCTCTTTTTTAAAGATGGGCACTATATTAGCCTTTTTCCAGTCATCCAAGACCTCCCTCAATCGCCATGAGTTTTCAAAGATAATGGTCAATGGCTCTGCAATCACATCCGCCAACTCCTTTAGCACCCACAGATGCAGCGCATCCGGCCCCATGGACTTGTGTTCATCCAGCTTTTCTAAATAGCTCTGGACTACTTCTTTCTCCACCTCCTCCCTATGCTGTGCTGCCCAGTGCAGTAGTCTGGGAGCTGACCTTGTTCATGAAAACAAAGGCAAAAAAAGCATTGAGTACTTTAGCTTTTTCCACATCTTCTGTCACTAGGTTGCCTCCCCGATTCAGTAAGGGGCCCACACTTTCCTTGACCTCCTTCTTGTTGCTGACATACCTGAAGAAACCCTTCTTGTTACTCTTAACACCTCTTGCTAGCTGCAACTCTAAGTTTGATTTGGCCTTCCTGATTTCATTCATGCATGCCTGAGCAATATTTTTATACTCCTCCTTGGTCATTTTTTCAATCTTCCACTTCTTTTAAGCTTCTTTTTTGTGTTTAAGATCAGCAACGATTTCACTGTTAAGCCAAGCTGGTTGCCTGCCATATTTACTATTCTTTCTACACATCAAGATGGTTTGTTCCTGCAACTTCAATATGGATTCTTTAAAATACAGCAAGCTCTCCTTTCCCCTTCATGTTATTCTCCTAGGGATTCTACCCATCAGTTCCCTGAGGGAGTCAAAGTCTGCTTTTCTGAAGTCCAGGGTCTGTGTTTTGTTGCTCTCCTTTCTTCCTTGTGTCAGGATCCTGAATTTGACCATCTCATGGTCACTGCCTCCCAAGTTCCCATCCACTTTTGTTTCTCCTACTAATTCTTCCCTGTTTGTGAGCAGCAGGTCAAGAAGAGCTCTGCCCCTAGTTGGCTCTTCCAGCACTTGCACCAGGAAATTGTCCCCTACACTTTCCAAAAACTTCCTGGATTGTCTGTGCATTGCTATATTGCTCTCCCAGCAGATATCAGGGTGACTGAAGTCCCCCATGAGAACCAGGGCCTGTGATCTAGTAACTTCCGTTAGTTGCCAGAAGAAAGCCTCGATTGTGAGCTCCTAGATTGTGAGCTCTCTGGGTAGGGACCATGATCTTTGACTGATGTCCCTAGCGGCTACAGTAGAACAAATAATAATAATAATATGCAGTAGAACAAAGACAAACAGCTCATCTTTTTAAAAAAAAATTTTATAGTCTATATTTCTGGCAACAACAAACCTAAAGTGATATATTTATCAGGTGCCAAGATTGTTATAAAAATAACTCAGAAATTGCATTTTAGTTTAAAAATATATGAGGAAACAACTCTGGAAACTTAAGAAATAATGCTACCATGTAAACCACATTCCAGATGTGAACGATGAAAAAAATTGAAGTTACTTTTTAAAAATTGATAAATTAGATGTATCAATACGTTAACAACCTATCATTCAAAACAAGTGGATGTTTTTAAAAGATCTGTTACTAAATATATAGAGAATTGTCAATTAAAAAGTTAATACAAAGTTATGTTTGGGAAAATAAGTGCACAACTTCTATGTATGTCATAAAAATTGTAAATTGTTTCCCTTCCTCCCTAATATGTATGAATGGACATTCTCTTAGTATGTATCAGCAGTGTAGTAGTGTTACAGTTGTTGGGGAAATCACAGTTCTAAATGTTCTAACTTTTGAGTGCTTAGTTCTCAACTCTAGCATTGTATTAACACAGTTTTTGCATTTTTTTAAACAAAGAAAAACTCAACTGATCAAATATCCTATTTAAGAGCACCAGCATGGAACTTTCTCTGTGGATAGGTTATTCCATAATTGCCTGCTGCAGGGTATCTTACACTGTCTTCTCAAACATCTGATACAGACCACTGTTTGAGACAGGATACAGGATTAGATGGAACACTAGTCTGGTCCTATATGGCAATTACTATAATCCTATGTCCTATGTTACTGTTAAAACGTGGGATGCAAGATTCAAACGTGTGTAGTTCCAGATATATGCTCTATATTAATACATTTAGGGGGAAGTACATAGCTCTACTCTGCGCTGGTTAGGCCTCAACTGGAGTATTGTGTCCAGTTCTGGGCACCACATTTCAAGAAAGATGTGGAGAAATTGGAGAGGGTCCAGAGAAGAGCAACAAGAATGATTAAAGGTCTTGAGAACATGACCTATGAAGGAAGGCTGAAAGAATTGGGTTTATTTAGTTTGGAAAAGAGAAGACTGAGAGGGGACATGATAGCAGTTTTCAGGTATCTAAAAGGGTGTCATCAGGAGGAGGGAGAAAACTTATTCACCTTAGCCTCTAAGGACAGAACAAGAAGCAATGGGCTTAAACTGCAGCAAGGGAGATTTAGGTTGGATATTAGGAAAAAGTTCCTAACTGTCAGAGTAGTTAAACACTGGAATAAATTGTCCAGGGAGGTTGTGGAATCTCCATCTCTGGAGATATTTAAGAGTAGTTTAGATAAATGTCTATCAGGGATGGTCTAGACAGTATTTGGTCCTGCCATGAGGGCAGGGGACTGGACTCGATGACCTCTCGAGGTCCCTTCCAGTCCTAGAGTCTATGAATCTATTGGTATTTCTTAAACTTTGAATACATTGAAGGCTCTCACGAGGACTAAGGCCCAGATTTTTAAAGGCTTTGTTCAGGAGCCTACCTCCAACTTGGAGTTAGGTGCCTAAAAGCATTTAAAAATCAGGCCCTCACTCTATGACAAGTGTGAATTAACCAACTCATGGAAAAATAGTGATGATGCTAAAAAAAATCAAACACCTGATTATTTTAACACATTTAAAGTAATCTTTCTTTTTTTTAAAAGCAAACATTACACTGGATTAATATAAAAATGGCTGAACTGATCTCCTATAATCTTCCAAATAATTGCCTCTGACTTCAGAACAAGTATAAGAAATTCTACACAGAATGGTAATTCTTACAAAAAATTATACAAAACTAAAAACTGCATTTAGAATAGAAGTGCCTCCTGAAACACATACAGACATATATAGAGTAGTCAAGGAAAAATATCTCCAGAATCAAATATACTTAATGGATGAAAGAGTGAAGAGCATAATCAGAGAGATTGCCCTTGAAGACAGTTAACCCAAATGTTGATTCTTTCTACAGCCTTGCAGTTGGAGAGAGATTGAGAGAGAACATCAGATCCTCTGGATATTACATGGTGTCATCCAGTGGCAGATCAAGTCACTGGCTGAGTATACCAGAGAAACACTGTGCCACCTTTTCAAGCTTTTTTCTTCAGAGTCACGAAGGCTAGAAATAGTAAGTTTTTTGTTTTGTTTTTTAATTAAAGTAGATTCTGATGGCATTATCAGCACCTGCCTATGCCTTAATATGGCTCTAACAGGGGCCATTCAGAGTCACATTGTTAGGATGAGCACATTATCAGTAACAAGATCTTTTTAGAACCTTCCTGAAGGCAGTGACCACTGGGTTCACACACACATGCCCTCCTGCAATATGATATATATAATGCCAATGCTTTTAGTTCTTCTCCATTTCTCCACAAGTAGGACTCTGAAGAAGTGGGGCAGATGTGGCACTGAGTGTAATTGAAGATTGATGTTGACAAGATTATTGCTACTTGCTCTTGTTTCTTCAAGAGAGCTAAATTTTCTTTAACCTCCTCCCCCCCCAAAAAAACAAAAAACAACTGTGGGACATCGAAAGACCTGGGTTCTTGAGCTTCTGCAGGGTACTATAGATTTTGCAGTTAAAGAGATCAAGTCTTTCACCAGAGAGAGATCTGAAAAGGGTCAGAATTCCTGTATTCAACGTCACAGCCATAAGTAGTGAATAAGGCAGCTGCATCTGAAATGTGAAACTGCCCTCAAGGAATGAGGAATTATTCTCCAGCCTTCAAATACGTCTCCCTCCTAAAGTGAGCTATGTTGTCATTGTCTTTCTTTTGGAGAATGGTTCAAGAATTCTCCCCTCTCTTAGATCTCTCAGCATCTACAAACACAAATAGGGATACTGACCTGGGGTGGAGGGGCAGACCACAATAATATTCAAAGCCTAACATAGCCTCTCAGCTCTTTCAGCCACAGCAGGGAGAAAATAAGTGATGTAACAGAAGTCTTTAGTCTTTAGCAAATATTCTTCAGTCCACAGGACCAACTTTGCCTGTGGTGTTATTCTAGTACATTGAACACCTGGTTTATACCTGTATACCTGACACCTCAGCTAAACAACCCAGTGGATCCTGAAACAGACTACAGTGAAATAGACTAACAATGCTGAAGTAACTCTAGCTTTCACATGCTCTTCTTTCAGATTTCTTGCAGTAACAAAATGCAATAACAATGTGATGTCTCATATTAGAGTAAAATGAACGTTAATGACACATTCAATTTTTTTTCTTTCATTTCATCCCCTGTGTGGTGTTACTTTAGAGCAGAGGGGAAGCTCTTTGGGTGGGTGCCCTAACTGTGCATTTCCATTTAGTAATTTGTTTAATTTCTTTTTAAGTTTAATTTTAACTCTTAACTATCTAGCTTTATAATGCTTGATTTTGAGATCATTAATATCCATGTAATATATTTTATCCTAAATTACTCATATTTTACCTACATAACAAGGAGTATGAATCCCATCTTGAATGAATCCCATCTTGAATGAAGAAAAAGGCCCACTCTTAACTATTGAGTTGCACCTCGTGTCTCCATATTAGCTGGCCTGTAGAGCAACCATAATCAGTGAATATTTTGGGGATGGCCATGTCTTGGAAGGCCAAAAGTTGTGTTGGTTAGGTAAGGCCCTACATTTTCCTAAACATGAACTCACATAGCTATTTAATTTCTAGTGGAACATTGAATGGCTTTGAGAAATGCAAAGTATGTACTTTAGCATTTTGGTGATGCTAAAGCTCTTGAAACTAAATCACTAGTTTCTCAAATTGGATCTGGTAAGTTGAAGGGTTATTGGAGACAAAAGAGTAAAAGGCTGTATTCTGGCACGTTTCGGTCTTTTTTCTTCATCTCAGATTTACTTAAGCTTTTCCATCATATCGGAGATATTTTTTTTCAGAACTAAACAACCAATAATTTAGACTTTATATTTTGCCTATTTAAATAGTAGTTCTATTTATAAGATTACACTTGGACTATCCCACAGACATAATAGTTTGTAAAAAAAAAAATTAGCCTGCATACCTGGATCTAACTCCTATGTGTCATTATGTTTTTTTCTCATTTAGGTACCAGAGTGACATATCTGGAGAGTGAAGCTAAAGATACAAATCATGATATTGGTTTTTTTAACATGGATATCTATATTCTAAAAAGGAGACTAAACTCATCATTTTCTCTCTTTACTGACTTGGCATAGATTTGAACAGGAGCTGTAGAGCTGAAAAATGTTTCATATCCCCTCACAGTATAATAGGGAAGGGCCTGAGGCCCCATGCACAGGACTAGAAGTCAAAAGACTTGGATTTTATTCCTTGCTGGTACAATGACCTGCTATGTGACTTTGAGGGAATCACTTTAACTCTCTGTACTCTGTTTTCCTCCCATACTTTGTCTGTATTACTTGCTTAGACTGTAAGCTCTTTAGGACAGAGATTCTCTCTCATATATGATTGTACAATGATTAACACAATGCGTATGCAATCTTGGTTGGGACCTCTGGGAGCTATTATAATACAAATAATTAATAACACTAATAAATATTAATCCTGTGAGCAATCCAATTTTCTCCAACAGCACAAAACCTCAATATATCTAATAATGGGTAAATGTTGACTTATTAATGATGACCACTGAAACAATGACGCTGATATTAAAAAGGGTATACTCAGAAGTGAAAGAATGCATAATCTTGATTATCATTGAGCTTTTGACCATGTACTGGTGTTTGGGCCAATAAATCAGGCTAAGATTTTTCAGAAACAACTAGCAGATCCCTTTTATCTCTTCTGAGACGTGATCGCTTTTGGCAATGTCGAGGTATATCTTGACTTTAGCAAAGCTTTTGATACAGTATCCCACAGTATTCTTACCAGCAAGTTAAAAAGTATGGATTGGATGAATGGACTATAAAGTGGATAGAAAGCTGGCTAGGTTGTTGGGCTCAACAGCTAGTGACCAACAGCTCGAAGTCTAGTTGGCAGCAGGTATCAAGCGGAGTGCCCAGGGGCTGGTCCTGGGGCCAGTTTTGTTCAACATCTTTATTAATGATCTGGATGACAGGATGGATTGCACCCTTAGCAAGTTTGCAGATGATACCAAGCTGGGGGGAGAGGTAGATATGCTGGAGGGTAGTGGTATGGTTCATAGTGACCTAGACAAACTGGGGGATTGGGTCAAAAGAAATCTGATGAAGTTCAATAAGGACAGGATGGAAGAATCCTATGCACCACTACCAGCTGGGGACCGACTGGCTAAGCAGCAGTTCTGCTGAAAAGAACCTGGGAATTACAGTGGATGAGAAGTTGGATATAAGTCAGCAGTGTGCCCTTTTTGCCAAGAAGGCTAACAGCATATTGGGCTGCATTAGTAGGAGCATTGCCAGCAGATCAAGGGAAGTGATTATTCCCCTATTCGACACTGGTGAGGCCACATCTGAAGTAGTGTGTCCAGTTTTGGGCCCTGTAAGGAGGCTCCCTGGCTCCCCGCCGCGCCTGAGGGGGACGAGCCAAAGCAGGCGCCTCAGTGGGCGGAGTCAGCACGGCCTGTCCCCGCCCCCCGGAAGTCAAGGGGCGGGACAGGAAGTATAAAAGCCCGGCCCCAGCGCTCAGCTGGAAGCAGGCTGCCGGAGAGGACAGACGCTGGTGCCCGGGCTCCCCGCCGCGCCTGAGGGGGATGAGCCCCGACGCAACCGGCTTACACGTGGAAGCACCACTGGGAGGCACACAGCGCCAGGATGTGGGCGCGGACCCTTAACGCCGGTGAACGGGGGGCCGCGGGAGGGGGAGCCCCCTCCCCCGAGATGGACCTATCCCACCTCACAGCCCTTCTGACCGAGAACCAGGATCGGCAGCAGGCGGCGCAGGCACGACGGCAAGAGGAGCAGCAGGCTGCCCAGCTTCAGCAGCAGCAGCAGCTCGTCGAGCAGCTGGGGACTCAACAACGCCAGCTGATCCAGGACCTGGTTCAGCAGCAGCAGGAGTTCCAGCTAAAATGCCGCCAGCACCTTGCAGTGGAGCGGGGGCCCCGAGAGGGGGCCCAGTCGGGGGGCACCGATGGCGGCCCAGGGCCCCGCCCACCGATCCACTGACCAAGATGGGCCTGGGTGATGACCTGGAGGCCTTCCTGGTCACTTTTGAGCGGGCAGCCACCGTCGCGGGGTGAAACCCTGACCACTGGGCCTCCATCCTGGCGCCGTACCTGACAGGAGTGGCTCAGGCAGTCTACCGAGGCCTGTCTGCCGAGGCCGCCCAGGACTATGGGCAGGTGAAATCCGCCATCCTGGATGCCCTCGATGTGAGCCCGGAGACGTTTTGACAGCGGTTCAGGGGCCTGACGTATCCCATGGGGGCCCGGCCTCGTATGGTGGCCCAGGAACTGCGGGAGACCTGCCGGCGGTGGTTGCAGCCCGACCGTCGAACGTCGGAAGAGCTAGCCGAGCAGGTGATCCTCGAACAGTTCACCCACATCCTGCCACCGCGAGGAAGGGCCTGGGTCCTCCGTCATCGATCAGCAACACTGGCCGCCGCAGTCACCCTGATGGAGGATTTCCTGGCGGCAGAAGCCCCGATGGGCCCGGCAGGCCGACCAACCCCACAAGGACCAGAACGCCCCGACCTCGGGAAGAAGGCGACACCCACCCGGGCTGCAGCCCCACCAGCACGGCCGGCCCAAGCCCCAACGCCCGCTCCCCGGAAGGTGCCCTGAAACCCCGCCAGGGACTCCCCGAGGACCCGGCCCCGAGTCGGACGACCTGACCTAGGGCCTTGTTTCTCCTGCGGCAAGTCGGGACATCTCCAGAGGGATTGCCCCCAAATGGAGTGTACCTTTGGCCAAGTCTGCTCCGGGGAGGCTCGGGCTCGGTGCCAACAGCCCGCCAAGATTACGGCACCTGTGATGGTGGAGGGATATCTGACCGTAGCCCTCCTCAACTCCGGTTGCGGACAGACCTTAATCCGCAACCACTTAGGTCCCCCAGCGGATGCACGCCTGGGGGAAATTCGGTTACAATGTATCCACGGCGACGTACGGCCATACCCCAGCGCCTGGGCGCAACTGACAATTGACGGGGAGACCCGACGGATGGTGGTAGGTCTAGCACCGAGTCTGGCCTATCCAGTAATCCTGGGCCGGGACTGGCCCGGGTTTCCGGCCGTCCTACGCCGACATGCCAGGGGCAGCCTGGGTCCCGTACCAGCCTTGGAAGGAGAAGCCTCAGGAGGGAAGGACGAGGAGCCGAGGCCCCCAGAAATGGAGAAGGATGAGCTGGACCCCCTGGAGGACCCCTCCGCCGAGGATGGGGACGATGCTTCCCCGGGCGAGGCCAGGGATCCCTCGGCCCCCACGGACTTCTGCCGGGACCAAAGAGCGGACCCCATTCTCAGCGAGGCATATGAACAGCTTGCCACCGTGGATGGCACTATCCTCGATCCCGGGCGATCTGCCCGGTGGCCACACTTCGAGTTGCGCCAGAACCGCTTGTATCAGGTCGAGAGGGACCCACACACCAAAGAGCCCTGATCACAGCTCCTCGTACCCTGCTGTCATCGGCGGGCAGTCATGAAACTGGCCCATGACATCTCGGCTGCCGGACATCTGGGTACTGAAAAGATCCTGGCCCGAATATTGGTGCGCTTCTATTGGCCGGGGATATACCGCGAGGTGAAGGATTATTGTACCTCGTACCCGGAGTGCCAGTTGACCGCGCCAGGGAGGACACCCAAGGCGCCACTGGTCCCGATGCCGTTAATCGAGACCCCTTTCGAGTGGGTGGCCATGGACCTGGTGGGACCCCTCCCTAAGAGTATTGCGGGCTACCAGTACATACTCGTGATGCTGGACTACGCCACCCGGTTCCCCGAGGCGATCCCGCTCCAGAACATCACCGCCCGCACCACCACAGGCGAGCTGGTTAAGGTCTTCGCCCGCATTGGCTTGCCCCGGGAGATCCTCACGGATCAGGGGACCAATTTCACCTCGCGGCTGTTGGAGCAGGTGTGCAGGCTCCTGGGGATCAAGCAACTGCGAACCTCGGTGTACCATCCCCAAACAGACGGCTTGGTAGAGAGGTTTAATCGCACCCTAAAGGATATGTTGCGAAAATTTCCCCCAGAAGACCTCCGCCGGTGGGACCAACTACTCCTGCCCCTGCTCTTGGCGGTGCGAGAGGTCCCCCAGGCCTCCACCAAGTTCTCACCGTTCGAGCTATTATATGGCCGCCAACCGCGGGGCCTGTTGGACCTGATGAGGGAAACCTGGGAGCAAACCCCCTCACCCGCCAAGGGTCTCCTGCAATACGTGATCCAGCTCCAAGAGTGTCTCAAGCAGGCTGGGACCCTGGCACAGGCAAACTTAAAAGCCGCCCAAGAGATGCAGGCCCAGGCGTACAACCGGGATGCGCGTACCCGAGACTTCCAACCTGGAGACCGGGTCTTACTCCTCCTCCCCTCCAGCGAGTCCAAAATCCTGGCTCGATGGCAGGGCCAGTACGAGGTGGTGCAGAAGGTGGGCCCCGTCACCTATGATATTCGTCAACCCGGCCGACGGAAAGAGCTTCAACGATATCATGTTAACCTCCTTAAACCCTGGCGGGAGCGAGAAGGATTGCTGATCAATCCCTGTCCACCAGAACCCGAACTCGGGCCCCAGGTACACACTACGGAGGACCCCGAGGGACCCCAGCTCGCGGAAACGCTGACAGAAGAGCAGCTGGAGCAAACCCGCTGCCTCCTTCAAGCATTCCCTCGCACTTTTACGGCCCAGCCCGGGTACACCTCCATGGCCTATCATCAGATTCAGACGGAGCCGGGAGTGGTGATCCGGGCCACGACCAGACCCCTGCCGTATCACCGAAGGCGAATCGTCAAAGACGAGGTACGGGCAATGCTAGACCCTGAGCCGTCACAAAGTGAGTGGCGTAGTCCCATCGTCCTGGTGCCTAAACCCGATGGCTCCCAGCGTTTCTGTATCGACTTTAGGCGCGTTAACGCCATCTCCAAATTTGACGCCTACCCTATGCCCCGAACAGACGAGCTGCTGGCCCAGTTGGGAGAGGCCCGCTATATTATGACCCTGGACTTAAGCAAGGGGTATTGGCAGATTCCCCTGGATCCGGCCTCCCGGGAGAAGACCGCGTTCGCCACGCCAACCAGCCTGTATCACTTTACGCGGATGCCCTTCGGCCTTCATGGGGCACCTGCTACATTCCAGCGCTTGATGGACCGCCTCCTCCAACCGCACCATGACTACGCCGCAGCTTATCTAGATGACGTGGTCATCTACAGTCGGCAGTGGGAGACCCACCTGGACAAGGTCGCCGCCGTCCTGAGGTCCTTGCGGGAGTCCGGGTTGACGGCCAACCCTAAGAAGTGTCACATCGGCTGGCGTGAGACCACCTACTTGGGGTATACCGTTGGCAATGGACAGGTGAAACCTCTTGTGGACAAGGTTCAGGCCATTGCCGCCTGTCCGCCGCCAAACACAAAGCGCCAAGTCCGCCAGTTCTTGGGGCTGGCGGGATATTATCGGAGGTTCATCCCCCAGTTTGCAGCGGTAGTCGCCCCCTTGACCGGGCTCCTTACCAAGGACAGCCCGCGACACGTACGCTGGACCCCAGAGTGTGACGAGGCTTTCCAATCACTGAAGGCTTTCCAATCAGCCTTGTTTAGCCCGGACTTCCAGCGACCATTCGTCCTACAAACCGATGCGTCGGAAGTCGGGCTCGGGGCTGTCCTCTCACAGGAGGTGGATGGGGAGAAGCATCCGGTGCTGTACATCAGCCGGAAGCTGTTCCCCAGAGAACAAAACTACGCAGTCATCGAAAAGGAGGCCCTCGCGGCGAAGTGGGCCTGCGATGCTCTGCGTTACTACCTCCTTGGGGCCCCGTTCACTTTGGTCACTGACCACTCCGCCCTCCAATGGCTATGCCGGATGAAGGACCACAACGCATGTGTTTCTCCCAACACACACAAACACAAACAAACATTTCCTATGACTGAACTATCCAGCATGATGCTGAATTAGGCCTTGTCTACACTATGGGGGGAGATCAGAATAATGCAGCTGAAGTCGACGTACTTAGATCTACTTACCCGGGGTCCATACTATGTGATGTTGACTGGAGATGCTCTCCTGTTGACTCCCCTTGCACTTCTTGTTCAGATGGAGTACAAGAGTTGACAGGAGACCGACTGGTGGTTGATTTAGTGGGTCTTCACTAGACCTGCTAAATCAACTACTGATGCATCAGTCGGCGCACTTCAAACCCCCAGTAAGTGTACCCAAGGCCTAAGTGTGGTTCTTTTAGCACTGCAAAAGGAGACCTGGGTTTTATTCTTGGTTCTCACACGTTCAGTAGACTTGTTGGGCAAGTCACTAGTCCTCTTCGTTATTCAGCTTCCCAATCTTTAAAATGGGAGTAATAAAATGGACCTTATTAATGTGCTGTGATATTTAACTTATTTTAAAATATTTAAATAAGATAACTGGATAGAAGATGCTAAATAAGTGCTAAACATGATCAAAGTATATATTTTTTAGAGAAAATGATTGAAAATATTTGTGATTCTGGAAAATATATTCAGTAATTTCTGGTTTCCATACTTGTACACTGCAGAGAAAAGAGCCAGTTTTGAGATGGATCTACTTTCTAGATACAAATATCCATACTTAATACTCTAATTATATTTCTGTTATGCCCTACAAGTTATGATGAATCTGACACATTTTTAATATCATCTATTGAAAAATGTTAATTTATAAAACAGAGAAGTAAAAGCCACACATACACAAAATGTGCGGATAAAAACTCCTATTTCTCCCATAAACAAAGGAGATAATCAAAAGCATCCAAGCCCTTATATAAAAGGAAGTATCAATGGAGACAATACTCCAAATTTACACCTGGGTTTTCATGGTGTATTTAAAAAAAATAACATTTACACTTTTTCTATCTGTTCTACAGTGTTAACTATTCACGATTATTGAAAATAAATAAAAATATATTAAAAAAATAACTACATGGGTCAACTGGCATGAAACACTAACACTCCACCTACTTCGTGTGTATTTCACAATCTGAAGTGGGGTTAAAATCAGTTAAGCAAACTTTTCAGGACTAAGCAAGTTTATGGACAAATTAACATCATATACTTCTCATTGGAGTTTTGCAACTTATTTCAGCGAGTCTGGAATTTCATCTGTTAAGTTTCTGCCTTTATTTCTTTGTTTCTAACATCCACTCCTGACTCCATGCGTTCTTTCATTTAGATCAGCAAAGACCACTGACCAAGCAACCATCCATCTATCTTTACTTGCTCATAATTATTTATCTCTGCCTCAAAAATCACTCCCCTAAACTCAAGTGTTCCATGAGGAACAGAAGTCCATGTGAAACTTCATTGACTGCAGTTTTAATTATATGATATCTGTTTGATTTGTTTTTGATTGTAAGCTATTTTAGGTAATACCTTTTGTGATGTATGTATTTTTACTATTATTAAGTACCATGCCCACGGCTCTATATGCTCTAAATAGCAGCATCAATTTGAAAGAGATACTTGCTAGAGAAATGTTTCTAATACGGTAAGTTGCGTTTTCTTCAACATCAAGCATGCAGGCCTCCTCTTCCATCTACTGATATAGTTTTCTTGAACAAATGTATTTATTGTGGTGACTGAAGGGAGAATTTTATTAACCATTTATATTTTGAAGTCCTCTTTGGGACCCTTACCATATCAATATTGTTGGAATGCAGGAATGTTCCCTTTCCACGATATTTTTGTAGGGCTGCTTTTCAAAGACTGCTTGATTAGCTGTTTCATTTAGTAAGATTTTGCATCATTAGTTCAATTACACCTTGGTATATAGTAAGAAATAAATTGGTTTTCCTCAACCTGGCATACAAAGATCTTGAGTGCACCCCGTGGCTTATCACTGGAGAATGTGTAGTAGCACCAACAACAGAGGATGTCAAGGTGGCAATTTTAAGACAAAAGAAAAAAAGTGTCGGCATCAGAAGTGTTAGTACTTGTAGGTTGTATTAAGGTGCTCTTTCACTCTGCATTATGAAACTCTTTGGTTCCTGAAGTGTGCACTGAGAGAATCTGTTTCTAGATTTATGAACAACATACAAAGTAAGAGTTATGCATCATCAATTAGTTAATTTCAATAATTCATTTTTTAATCTCATACCTGTACTGGCAATTGAAGTGTGAACTAAGACGAACATTTACCCTGAAGGTGGCATATAACTGGATACTTAATTTCTCCTTTTGAAATATGCAAACTACAGACAAAGCAATCATCCTGCTTGATACAGCAATGGCACAATTAACACATACACTAAGTAAAAGATCCAATGAGCATGAAATGAGTAATCAATACAAATATCTGCTTTATGCAGTAAAATGAATCTGTTAAGAAAAAATCAGCAATTGCATACAAAGAATTGACAGAATGACCTTTTAGTGTGACTTTCTGACCAGGATTTTTATTTGGAAGGGAGCAGAACTAACAACATATATCACTATATCTGGGTGTGGTTTCTTTAATGTCTAGACAGAGGGCATTGTTTTTGAAAGAAATTTTCTGTAAGCATTTACAACTGCTTAATTAAATAAATGCTCTTGGAAAGATAACTTATATCCTGACAGTGATTTCACTTGAAGCTATTTTTCAATTTACAGAACAAAGAATCACTGTATCTCACTTGGATGCAAAGCAGATAGTGACTTAAAATTAAGCAAAACCAATCAGAATGCTAAGTAGTTTACAGGATATTTTCCTTAGCTATTTTCTGGATCAACAATTTTTATATCATTGTACACTGATATGTTTGTTAAATTCAAGGATGTCAAGAGACACTTGCTTGAGTGGTGGAATCTTAAACTGGTGTAATTAGGAACCTGCTTGGGAGCAGACCCTTTAATAGAATCATGCTGAGTGGGGAGCCATTCACACATCCCCACTTGGCTCTTCACAGGCTTTTCTGGGCAGTAAGCCAGCTAGTGGGAGAATCAGATCAATCAGAGCTGTTTCAAAAAGTCTGGAAGAGCGGCTCACGAAAACCTGCATCTCCCACAACTATAACGGAGCTACTCACATGGCAGAAAAAGGAGCAGTTGTGGTGAATGTGAAGGCTGTGCAGGAAGCATTGCGATAGGGTTGAGAGTGGATAAAGGTTTCCAGTTGTTGAGGCAGTGCAAAGAAAAGAAACTTATTTTTAGGGCTTCGACTCCTGTAGTTTATAGACTAGATAAGGAAAAAGACAGACACTCCTCCATCCATCCAATTCACAGCAGTAGTTCCTGGTATAAGGCAAATGGCAGGAGCCATCATGAGAAGAATTTGGGATTGTGGGTCTGCTCTTTAGTCTGAGAAAAGAATAAGTATTCTCTAAATTCTAGGCCTGAAATTTGTGAGTCTATATGAAAAGTAGGAGTGAGTGAATTTGGGATCCAACTCTCTAGGATTGTCCTGGAGTCTCCAGAAATCAAAAGATTAATATTTAATTAAAGGTTATGTCATGTGATGAAACCTCTAGGAATAAGTCCAAGCAAAATTGGCAACCCAACATTTTCTCCCGCTACGCAGTCAGTAGAGATAGTCAGGATCAGCAACATAGGTAGCTTGAAGGTGAGGACAGGGGAGTGATGACAGGAGCAAAGAAAGTAGATGTACAGGAAATGGTTTTCTACTCCTCCAAGAATTTCTGAGATGTCAACACATTTTCCCATCCTGAATTAGGTCAAAAAGTCAAAATCTCAAAAAAAAAAATTGTGAATTCACAGTTGAAAAAAATCAAATGAGGTAAACTGAAAATTTTATTTCAGTCATTTCAAAATGTTTCATTTTTATTTCAACAATTTTATACCTTTTTTTTTTTACTACTCTTTCACCTAAAAAGAAAACTTCTCATTTAAAAATATTGGCATGGGACATTTTAAGAATTATGAAACTTTTTTTTTTAATTCTCATCTAAAAATTTGTCCAAACTGATCCTTTCCCATTGTTTCGCTTATGATGAATCACCATTTCCCATTCTGCTGGAAAATTCCTAACCAACTCTAAAATAAAGGATGTAGGATTCAGAGACAGTAATAACATTCTGAGAGAGAGAGGTATAGAAACCAGGGGGACGAACTGTAGCACCTGTATATGTTTAAAATTAATATGCTTTCTAAAATTGCTGGTTATGTGCTAGCTCTAGCTTGGCATAATCAGTGATTTTAAATATAACTTTTACAAAAAGCATTACTACTACATCGCCTCCTTCTCACTCACTGCAAGTAGAAGGGTGGAAAGCACTGGCTGCATATGTACGATTTTTCGATATATGTCCCTATAAAATTCATAAGATCTGAAGAGTTGCAGAAATATTTTACATACATATCTAACTACAAACATTTGTTTTATCAGTGAAAAACAGAGCATGAATAAACCACAGATGTTTAATATAAGCCAAAAAGACATTTTCAGCAACAATAAGTCAATATGAAAACTAAAGTGGGTGATGAACATCATAAAATATCTTATACAAAATCATTCATTTTAGTATTTAGAATGTGATAGAGGCATTCTAGGAATCTATTGGCTGACTATTTTTTTTTAAATGTTTGATGTTTCTAACAGTGAGAAGTGATTTAAAGCAATACTTGTCCTGACAGATGTTGTGGCTTAAAGATAACAGACGCAAGATATTCGTTTTCATCAGTAACATAAATAATCAAAGAGAGGACAGGTACTCTGGAAAGGGCCTCTATTCATGAGGGTAAAACCCATATAAATGAGAGAAGAATCAGGTTTTTAAAAGCATTTTCCTTACAGTATTTCCAATATAATATTATGCAACCATTATACACATTTGAATTACAGCCTGGTCCTTCCTTTCTTACCACACTGATCTCTCTACATTACATGGAACTCTTGTTTTCTACACTGCTGAAAGCATGGAAGTTTACACATACACACAGACACACTCACCTTAACTAAAAATAACTCCCTTGACTCCTCGTCCTCTCTAGGGTTTATCCTTGCCTTTAGAGTGGGTATCACTGATGCAAATTTCTTCCCCTTAGAGGATAACTGCATATCTTTCATAGCAGACTTACTAGGCAAAATGGGACTTACGCCTTTTCAACAGCTAGCTTCTAGATTTAATTTATCCCAAGCCTCACTGTTTGCTTATATGTAGGCCAAACATTTCCTTCAGGACTATACTCAAGAGGGCAAGTCTGTTTATCACTATTCTCTTCTTACATATTAGACATTTGCATCTTTCCAAATCAATGCTCTCGAGTATGTACAAAATTCTCATGCCCCTTGCTCCTGTGCTAGGTAGGGCTTACTTAGTCTTAAGTGGAAGAGACGTACACATATAGTTGGCTGGAAGATCTGGAAAGAGAGTTTTGGACTAATTAAATTGATTTCTTTTGCTGGTTGACCTGGCACAGAGGAAACCCAATGTATGTTATTATCCAAAACATTTTTTTCTCCTTTTATATGTTTTAAGCAGGAATCCCGTAGATAGTTAGGTGTGAGACAGGATTGTATTTACAGGCCCCAAGACAAAACTGAAAAGCAAGCGCCCATGCTCGCCAGGTATTTTCTCTGCTCTCCAATTTCTTCTGCCCACTTATGCCTATTTTGTCCTTTTTTACTTTCTCATCAGCTTCTTTATATTACAATACATTATGTTTTTAAAATCCATTCTTTAATAAGTATAATATTTTGTTCTCTATTTTATACCAATTTATCTTACCAGAAGATACCAAGGAAGATGACTGAATTAGGGGCAGCTCTGAGGCAGGGAGAGCAGGCAGATGAGGCCAGACGTAGTGTACTTGGGTGTCCTTGTGGGTACATGCTTTTCTATCTTCTGAAGAAAATGGTGCACTGTTTACCTCCCTCTAACGCTATCATTCCGTACGCTACCACTCAGAGCCCCATTCACTCTATAATCTGCCCAGATACACCCTTCTCAGTTCCACCATTAGTTCTTTCTCTGTCACATGTTGTATGCACACATATATGCACCCGCACACATACACACACACCAACAGCTTGCTCATATCTTCACCAGCCAAAATATGCTGTTCAGTGTTTTGTTTTTCTGCTTTTATTTTTGAGTTGTTCTTTATTATTTCCATTTGTCATTTACACACAATGAGATAAAATATTTTGTAGGATCAATGACCTCTGTATGACAAATCAGGGCTTGCAATCTCTTTGTTCTGAAGGTGTATTGTCAGACTTATCTTTGAATAAAATACTTTACAAAAGATAATGTCTGATATTTTAGACATTTTATATATACACGTATTTCCAACTTCTGTTACTCTGGATACTAAACACTAAGAAAATAAACATTAAGTAATGAAAACTGAAATGTATACTTAGCTTTCTAAAACCAAATTTATAAATGATTATTTCAATGACGTGTTCATGCTAAACAAACAAAGCTTACCTTAACAACTAACACTCCCTACAGCATGATATTTATACAACAGGCTTGGTACACACTGAGCTTAACCCTTTGGTTCCAGGAGTCATGATTTCCTGACATAGCATCCTAATACAAAATGCATTCGTATTGATGTTGGAAGCAACAAATCTTCTAGCACTAAGATGTTAATAAGCAACTAGTTAGCTATAGATACATTAACCTACAGAATTAAAAATAAATATCAGTTTGTTCCAGTTAAGAAAAAGTTTGAAGCCTGACTTCATATAAATTAAATATTCCATTATAGAGATTACACTGGATAGAAAAAAACAGATTTTTATAGATCTTATAGAAAAAAGTGTAACTTGCTATCCAAATAGTTATGCAGCCTACAGCAGAATGTAAAACATGAACAATGTAAAGATTAGACCACCCAAAATAAAGGAAATAATCCTAGCGCACTAATGCTCAACTATGATAGCAAATCAATACAATTTGCACAGTTGTTGAAGAACCACAAGTCTGACTCATGGCTGTAAACGTAACAAGAACAATAATGCTACTAGTTTTCATACCTAAGCTACATGATGCTAGATTTTTCAGTGCCTGCAGGAACGTTACTTGTCTGAAAAGGTTCTAAAAGTCTAAGTGATTTTTATTTATCATATGTACTCTGGGAATGTATTGTCATGAAATTTAAATAATTCCAGGCACGTGGCCAGCTTGCTTCACGACAGGTCACCATAATCATAGCATCACTGGTGAAGATAACAAATTTTCAAGAACCAAAAATATCATTACAAAAATCTTATCCTTAGTACTACAATATGTTTTTAAGGATGTACAGATAAGACAGTAAAATATATCTCATAATACTTAGGCTAATATCTTCCGTTCTCATCACTATCCCTATTTAGTTATTCTGCTATATGTTGTTAATCAATGTACCTACTGATTGGATCCATTCAATTGGTGCATTAGGGTAATGAATGGCATATATAAACATGTTCAAACACATTATTCAAATATCTATATATGAAAGTAAAATCACTACTACAACTCGTATTCAGGGTTGTCAGATGGGATGTTTTTCTCAGTTTTGCATAAGACATGCTAATGCTTATGCCATCTGCAGCCCTGAAACCCAGAAAAAATGTAAATTAAAAAAAAAGAGATAAGTAGATAGACATACGCATTCTGGGAACAGGCCATCTATAAAAAATTTACAGCTATGCAGTTATCATTCAGAACAATGTCAGATCCAAGTCTGAATCACAAGCACTTTTAAGAAATAATATTTGTGACCTAACCAGATGATGATGACATTTTCCCATTTAAATAAATAAATAAATAAATAAATAAATACAATGCAAAACGTAAGACTTCTCTCTCTTTATCCTGCTTATACAACATGCTGTCATTTTCAAAAGGATTTTTTCATAAGAAGCTAGTAAGAACTGCTTTGGATCACTACCCAAATTCCTCTGGAATGATCCCAGAGGGTTCCCTAAAGGCATATTTTGTGTGAAGTATTGCAAGAAATCCATGGCCCACTACCCCAAAACCCCACTTTTGCAAAGGAGTGTGAGGGGAGCTTGAAAGTTTCTGCAGTAACTTTTCAACCTGCTGACTAGCTAATGTGTTCCACAGGCCACTAAAATAATGCACATATTACTGAGTAATAAAGGAAACATACATAAAATACCATGGTGAATATTTAAAAAATAGACACAATACAATTTGTAACAAAATGGCTACAAAAATATAAAATGTGTTCCTCTTTCTTTCTCCTTATGTACGTGCTCCTTATTTACATCCAAATATAGAGTGCATGAGGGGTACAATGGGAATTATTACCTAATGCCCCCATTTGACTGCAGATGTGTAGGTTACTTTGAAAGTTTTATTAGATCCATAATACAGTCCCAATCTGTTTCCAGTTGCCAGACTGGTCAGTTGCTCTGAAATTAGAAACACAATAATACTGAAGCTAATTTAATATTTTGGTGGGAGAAATTTGTTCTCCTTTTACTTCCAGCATACGTTTCTTTTTATTTGTGTCCTCTAACCCCACATTGTTAATATCTGTATATAGTACTGATGCCTATTGCTATGAAACTTTGGCATTAAGTTACCATTAAATCTGGCATAATAATACAGTAATGTTGTACAATTTTATGACCTGTACTACAATATTGGGCCTAACAGGCATCATAATGCTCAAGATGTAAATTTCCACTTTATAACGAACAATGCAAAGCTTTGTATTAACAGTCAATGACAGAAATAAAAAAGCTCCAAGGACTTATTTTCAAACCTTTTTATACACTTTACAGTCAGAAAGAAAAATAAAAACGGAATTATACTCAGGCCTTAATTTACATGACATTTGATACCTAAACTGAAAGTGGAGAACAAATTTCATTTTTCTTTCATTTAAAAAGTATCAGATAAAGTGCACAAACTTAATAAGAGACATTGTGGGCATTCTGGGTGTCTAGAGCAAAATTTGGCATAAAAAAGCAGCAATCCTGGCTTTAGAAAGCTTTTGAAAAGAAAATATTTGCTATTTGCTTTCTTTATTTACTCCTCCCCTGTTTCTCCACCACTGGTGAGAAGGAAGCACGAGGCATCTTTACCCCTTAGGGCATGTCTACACTGCAGTTAAACACACATGGCTGCCCATGACAGCTGACTCAGTCTATGGGACTGTTTAATAGAAGTTCAAGCTGGAGCCCGAACTTTTACACAGTAATTAAATAGTTCCATAGCTCACGCCCTGTGAACTCAAGTAAATTGACACGGTCCAGCTGTGGGTGTTTAATTGTAATGTAGACACATCTTTCCTTTCCCTGGGAGATTGAAAGACACAGGGCATATCCTCCATGTTTGATCCATAAGGACTACGAGGACCCAAAGCATCTCTTCCAATCTCTCCCCCTCTTTCAGAAGAATCTCTCCCTCTCTCAAAATAATCACCATCCCTCTAGGTTTCAGGTCTGACTCCCTATGTGTTTCCCTTCTTTCATCACCGTCCATCTCTCCCGGCTATTCCTTCCAAAACTTCCCTCCTTAGACTCGAGATAAAGATCAGGTGGGGGGTGGAGCTTTGAGCTGCCAATCTTACCCTTAAGCACTCACTGAAGAAACATAGCTGGCAGGTCAGGCAGCTGCTGCCTCTCTGGCCACCATTTTTGTCTCCGTCCTCAGCTTTCAGTACATCCACTAGAAAGAAAACTCAGCACTGAGGAGAACTGTGGGGAAGCTGAGACAGTCTCAGGACTCTTGCTTGCTTTCTATGGCAGATCTTCGTGGCATGATGCCAACTGTATATATTTAATTCCCCTTAGACATCTGCCTGAGTTTTTGGCCTGGTTGTAAGCACTTACTGTTGGTTTAAAAAAGCCAGGGCAGTCCTCACTGAACAGAGACAGCTCGTAAGTATGCAAATTGCTGCAATTTAAAAAGCACATTGGAAAAAGGCGGAAGCGTAGAACTGTGTGAACGAGTCCTTATGTTCCTTCATGAATGTGTCACAAAGAAAAGGGTGAAATGTGGAATTACATTAAAAAGTGCACAGATGAACATAATGTTTCTGACAAAATTTCACACGAAAGAGAGAAAGAAAGAGAGAAAGAAAGAAAAGAAAACTCTTGTGTTTGAGATAGTCCCTTAGACATCCCAGAAGAGAAAAATGTCATGAAGACTAAAGCCAAAGAACACACCACACAAATTACATCTGAGACAAAAAAGACACTTATTTAAAGAAAGTAACTGAGGATGCAGAGCAGCCCAAGTGCTGTTTGAATTCTGGCTCAGTGGAGAACACCAACCAGAAAGGCACCACATAGAAATTCACTAGCCTACCAAAGAATATGTGACCTCCAAAAGGCCTAAAGCCTCCCCTGGAGAAGTAGATAGGGGCTGTGAGGAAAAAGATGGGAGGAATAATACTTTCTTTACACTCAGAGCCATGCACAATCATCTTTCACATATTGTTGTCTTTGCTGTTCACAGGTGAAATAGAATATTTGGTTTGCTTGAAATGAGTGAGATCTCTGGTGTTAGCAGTGTATAATTTCAAATAGAACTCTTAAAACAATCGACGAATGAGGTAAATTTACAAAAACAAAACAAAACAAAAAAGCCCTCAAAACTTCCGGGATACATGGTTTGCCTTTTCTAAATGGTACATGTACTTTTATCAATAAAGTATTTGAAAAAAATTACTCAACATGTGGTGAAGCAATTCATATAGCTGAATGAAACACAGCATTCAAATATGAAACTCTAGAATATATTTTCTAAAGCAGCAGGTGCAGCTCCTTTGCAATTCATGCAGTTTGTGTGGAAGCTTTGGGTTGTTCTGCATTTGTCCCTTGGTTAGAATGCTGGTGGATTGTCTAGGGCTGCTTTGTTTTCCTAGCATCATTTTACTCCTAGTCTGACACAGGAATTTTTACGTCCATTTGTGAGTAAGAGCACACACACTCTCTCAAGATATCTATACAAACATTCTTTATATTGTAGCTATTGAACTCAGATTTGGTTTGCATAAATCTCTGTAGTAAGTGACCTTTTAAGTATCTACAAACTACAACATTTTCTTATTGTGCAGTGAGTTTTCTTTATGAATCAGAAATGAACTACTAGCACACAAGTATATCTACGGTATTTGTGAAACTGTATATATGCAAGAGTACACTATATATACATACATGTGCGAGCACAATGCACTTCTGTGTGAATAAGGCCCCAAAGATAAGCATATTTTACTAACCTGTAGTGGTCTCTGTTTGTCGCTGCCCTTAGGAGATTTCAGTCCACTTGTCTGTTGCTGTAAGAGCAGCTGTCTTGCTGCTTGGAGTGCCTAAAAGTAAAAAGACAATCCTGAAATAATTTTTGAACATTTCATAGAAAGAGGCTGGTTAGTCACTGTGAATATTAGGTAAGTACATTCAGAGAAAATATAGTCTCCTCCTAATCAATCTGTAATAATTATATTTGAGTTTTTCTTAAAATATACAAGAAAAATCCTCAGAATGTACATGCATAAGACTTCACGAGAATTTATGGATGTACATGAAATCCTGCAGGAAATAAAGTTAATTGTTTAAAGTGCTTGAAGAGGAAAAATCAGAAACTGCATCAATAGCCTCATTTCCAAAGGAACTTGTCTTGAGTGTTCAACTAAAATGCCCACTCCCTTGTAAATTATCATTCAATTTGCATTTTCATATTACAATTTTGAAGCAAAAGCAGTAGACTTCAAGTGTTACCGGAAGCTGTAATTAAATTTGACAAATCAACATCAGATTATCTTGAAAGTGAATTAATAAGGATATTCATTGAAGATTAAAAACACTTTTTTGTACTTACAATTCAAGGGGAAACCTCTCCTTTGACAAAATAAAGTGCAGTTTTAATGCTAAATAAAACTGAGTGGTTTTCATTTGCATTCTTACTAAAATCAGAGAACAAAGAAATTACCACTCCACCAATCAGATTAGTTCTGTGGATGAATTATCCCACATCAAAATATAAGATGTTTTCATTTATTTTATGTTTTCATTCCAACTCAGCACAATAAAGCTAAGCAATAGAAATGTATATAAACATTCCATTTACCAGAAGAGGGCTAGTTTTCAATGAATTTTGTCTATAAAATTATTGTAAAAACAAGAGCTACAAAACAGTACTTACTAAAAGATTTTTTTTAAAGGAAAAAACCATTTAAACTAATTGTAAAACATTTATAATGAAGCTACTTGAAGAACTCTTTTTCTCCTCCCTCTTCAATGTCTGAGTTCAGTGAATAGCAGTTATGTTATTTAACAATGCACTAAACTATGTCATATTGCTGTTACTGGAACATTCAGTCTATATATCACAATGTAACCTTATTTCATTGATATTCTCCTACAATAATCAAGATTCTCAGCTGATAAAGAAAGGTACAATTTTGATTAGACTCAAATGAGTTGGTTTTTAAGATAGTTTCTAGTATCCATGACAACAGTTGCTTTGACAAGATGTGCATATGGCATTACACTGCCAGCTGGTGTGAACAATGTTTGAACTACTGCATTGAGATGCTGAGCAAACAGAAAAAGTTGCCACGTCTTAACCCTCAGGGAAGGCAGTCATCCCCTGATCAATTATGAAAAGACAGAGAGAGGGCTGCTACAGTCTGGCTCCAAGCAAGTTTTCTGAGAAGGGAGGCAGACAGAGAAAACCAAAGTAAACAAATTGAATGCACTAGCACCATCTCCTAACAACACTGATTTGTCTCCCCATAGAAGGATCTGGTACAAGTTTGCAGAACATACTTTTAACATTTGGAGCCATTCCCACAACAATCTGCTTATTGTTTCATCAAATTCTCAAGTAATTACAGGTGAGCTTAAGCACTAGAAGGATTATTACATTCCCCTGAACCTAGGTAATGAGAGCGAAAGAGAGAGAGACCCAGCTTCTGTTCTTTAAAAATAAGTACAGTTCAATGTATTTCAATGTGCACTCGGAGTATTTTGTCACCATAGAACTTGTGTTCTATTTGCTATTCTAAATAGAACAATAATTTTCTTTGCAATCACGGTTCACAAATAGTTTCTAAAGGCCAAATCCTAGTCTTGTTGCAGTCAATGAAAAATATCCATTAACTTCACTGGGATCAGGATTTGGCCCCAAGGTCCTATTTTGAAACACTTGGCTGAAAAATGGTACTGCTCAGGCATCACATTCATTTTGATTTGTAGTGAGTTTTATGATCCTTCACAATCTTTGGAGCCCTACCCGAGGGAGATTGGAATTAAAGAGAGGGAATCATTGCACTGTTGAATTGACAGGAGCTTGCATAGCTCACCAATCAGATGGTGTTGTTACAAGGACCAGTGAAGAGATCTGAAGATAAATAGAAGAGGGAAAGTGCCATGAATAATTAATTTCTTTTTATTTGTAGTGGTAGCAGAAAGTTCATTAAACTGATTTTATCTGGAAAAATTATAATACAGCATCTTGCCAGTATACAGACTAATCAATGCTTGAAAATAATAATATCCATGGGTTATTTTCACTCTTTGCAAGTTGTTTCAGAGTCCCAATCTTCCTCAGAAACACAGACAACTAGCACCAATATAAAAACGATTCAAATCTCTGGCCCAGCTCTAGATTTACTGTACCAGAGAATTAGAGAACTAGAATCTAAAGCATCTCAGAATTTTGCCAGGAAATATTGCTCAAATCATGGGGAGCATCCTAGCACAGCATCACTATAAGAAAACATGAATCCCTGCCACTACAAAATAAGTCACAGTCTATGAAAAAGAAATATACCACAACAGGATATGTTTGCATAAAAGGCTACACTGCTTAAACTAGCTTGATTTATATGTGCACGTAGAGACATCTTTAAAAGAGTAAAGGCTCATCTTTTAATACAGAATGTCTTACAAATGATGACTACCTGACTACTTCAATGAGCTTATTGTGGCAATTTAAATTACTGTAAACACAGGAGATAGAAGAAGAACAGAAAACAATTTCAAAAGATCAGAGATGATTTAAAACTCATAAGGAGAAATCGCTGACAGTCTTTGTTCTTATATCTGTTATCACATGACACATTTTTCCTCAATGTAGTGGTTAACACTTTGGTACTGCTTCTCAGTAAACAATTTCTCAGAGACATATTGTTCATCTCAGATAATTATTATTGGCACTATTGAAAACTGTGAGAATTAGGGGACTATAAAACATTCAGTTCTATCAGTTCATTTACTGCTATTAAATCCTTGAAAAACAACTTGACAATTTAAAGTAAAATATTAATGTTGGAAGACACATCTACATTTCAGTCATGTATCAAATTAAGGCAAATTCCAGATAACATTAGTAAAGTTCTGTGAACTAACTGGATGATAATATGTGATCTAAATACAATTCAGCTAAAACAAACTAACAGATGTTTACAAACTTTGCTGGTCAAAATTATGCAGAGTTTTGATTCCAATGCTAGCAAAAGAAAGGTTTCTTGGGCAGTCAAAACAATATCCACTTTCCAATGACATTTGTTTTGAATTTAGGAGGCATTTTTGCTTAATGACATTATCTAATTTAGTAAAACTGTAGAAAAATAAAGGTGATGTAGATGAAAACACTAAAAATAAATAAAGATTCCGATTGAAGTTGCAATTAGTTTAACAATGTGAATGAAAATAATTATAATGGTATAAGTATTGGCAGCATGAGCAAGACATTTGAGCATATGGGTTTCCAGAACTCATTGCATTTTGTAGTAAAATATTTATTGGGAACACTTTTTCTTAATATTTACTGTGCAGTTCCAACCTATCTGAAATGTAAGCAGAACAAAAATAAAATTTATTGTATATAATTCACTCTATTAAAGTTGATAATTTAATGTACATTTTTATATGTGTTAAAGATAATTGAAGAAGATATGAGTCATGTACTATTCCCTAGATTTTGTTATTTAAGAATGCTTTCAAATTAATTTAATAAGATTTAACATTTTAACAAAGTGAAAGTTGCTACCAAAGAAGGTAAACAGATTACTTTCCTGCTTTAAAAAGTAAATGTGTATTTTGTAGAAAACAGATGTCACTCATATCTTTTCTTTAAAAATAAGAATGTTTAACCTATAAGCCTGTTGCATTTGAGACGTTAAAATGAAAAATGACATCTACGCCCATTAATATCTTCAATGTATAAACAGCACAGCATGACACATTCTTGAGAGCTGAAGGCTACAAAATCTCTCTGAAACATAAATAACAAAGCACTCAGAAGCATATTTGATGTTGATATTCATCTCTGAGAAAAACACTGCTGCCTGGGCTTCTTATGAAAATAGATGCAGCCCAAATGGATCTCCTGTAATTGGTTTCAGATAGCGAGGTCAGAAGAAATATGATACAAGAAACTATTATGTGGAACAGTCGAAACAAGAATGTTTATACAGGCACTCCTCAGTTATACTGACAAACGGTGTATACTTTGCAGATAACCAGAACCAAAAAACTTGCCAGAAGACAGCCAGATTCTTTCACCTTTCCACCCCAAAATCCCTATATTATTTTGTTAAACGATTGACTGATTTAACTTTGACCACTGAACATAAAATAAGCTTCCAAACAGTCTTTCAAGTTGTAAGTTTCATACAAGAGTTAACTCTCATCACTGGTAGTACCATGCAACAGGCAAACGTACACATGCACATGCACTTAGTTGAGTTAAAGGCAAGAGGCCTCAACTTTATTAACTGGATAGCAGCATGTTAACCAACTGATTATACAGCTACATTAGATTAGTGGAACCTTTGGCCCTCCAGGGTGTTACATTGTATCCTCCTTTCTCCTAATGACTCAGCTTCACAAGCCCAGAATTGTATAGACATCACTTTCCCTTAAGGAGATTTAGTCCTCCTTGTAGGGGAACCACAAATCTGCATATGATTCTTCCTAGTACTAACCCAATGATACTACTAAACTCCTTTGTCGCTTAACCTATGATTATGTTACCTGAAAAAGGGAATGGGGACAAAGTTCTCTAACAAACAGCCCATAGGTTACTAGCCACTCAGTAATGACAACTGACAAACATTAAAAACTAGTCTACACAAGTTAGCAAAACTATGGCCAGGTCTACACTAGGGGGCGGGGTCAATGTAAGATATGCAACTTCAGCTACGTGAATAGCGTAGCTGAAGTCGAAGTATCTTATATCAACTTACCTCCGGTCCTCACGGCCCGGGATCGACGGTCCCGGCTCCCCCTGTCGACTCCGCTACCGCCGCTTGCTCTGGTGGAGTTCCGGAGTCGACAGGAGCGTGTTCGGGGATTGTTATATCGCATCTAGATGAGACACAATATATCGATCCCAGATAAACTGATCGCTACCCACCGATCCAGCAGGTAATGTAGACATACCCTATCATTCGAAGGCTCTTCAATTTAAGAAGATCTGAACCATTTCCAACTACAAACCACGCAGCCCAATGACCCTTTCTGCATAAATCAAAGGAAAGCAAACCCAAACTTTACCAAGGGTCAGTCTAATCTGATTTGGTGAAAAAAATTCCTTCCTGACTCCAAACATGGTGATGAGGAAACCTTTTGGAAAGCATGCCAAAAGGGGACAAACAGCTGACAGACTATGCAGTCAAGAGCATCCCACAATTAATATTTGGGCAACAATAAGAAGACGGATGCCACAAGGTGTGGGAGGCTGAACAATTATTATATTGTTTGTTGGCAGTAGTGCTCATAACCTGCTAGTTGTTTCCTCAGCAAACTCAAGAGTCTAAGAAATCTTGATGACCAGTAGGGGGCTGAAAGAATTGAGTGCTGCAGAATTAGTGAACATTGCTTAGGTGGGATAATAGTGAGAAAGGTAATGGTCAACCAGTCCTGAGTAATGGAAAGACTGACCTAACTAGAGGTCTTACAAGAAAGATTTTCCTGCTAGCTCAATGTCTTATAATTAACTTAGTGTGTGGGATAGCTGGGGTGGTGGTACCTTAAGATAATATATATATATATACATAATACTTAACTTATTCATAAACATCAAGTTGTGCACAGCTCTAGCCAGTACAAACATATTTTTATAACTGTTACCTTCACCAACCCTCCCTCCCATTGTTGTTGTTGTTTTACAGACAATATATTAACCTGTAAGTTTTGTGGATCAAGAAAAATGTTTGCCTCAAGCACACTGAGACCGTTATCCTAATTGTGGTCTTTGGTCATTCCTGCAATAAAAAACAAAAATAGAAGCAGCAATTCTTTTTAATACAAGGCCTATCTACCTGAGTTTCTATTTAGTCTGGATGTTATCCAGCATTAATTTCCAACAAAAGAGAAAAAGTAACAGTAATAAACTGGTGAATGCAACATGAAGTCTCATAATGGTGTTTAATAAAAGGAAATTAATCATCTAATTGTCATAACCCTATTTTCAAACAGCAATCTATCAGAGAGAAATTATGCATCTGTAGTTATTGACCTTTCATTTTGCCATGACTGATGCATAATTAGATGAGTTTTGTGAAAAATACTAGTTACAAGAAAAAAAACACAGTAATTGTTTGGGGTATTTTTGCATTTAATATCATATTTGTTCTGTGACGGATACTAATAAACATTTTGCACCAATAGATACCTTTCTTAGAAGCTAGTATATTTCATTTTACAAAGATAAATTTAGTCTCCCTTTACTTATCCCAATCAAATAGGTACAAATACAGCTTAAAAATTAATATCATTTTCCCACCCTGGCCTTGGCTGGCCCTGGAGTGGTAACAAAACCTCCACAGAGTTGCTTGCACTAATTTCCTGTGCAAGGAGCACAAGTTATCCCAGTAGATCTCATTTCATGATGGGAATCAGGGGTACACAGCAGAATATGCACATGTCCTGTAACTGCATACCAAAGTGTTGTCTCCAAAGTTCTTAAACACTCGCAAAATGTGAATTATATGGGTTACGAGGGATCTGAGAGCAGTGCAGCAAAGCTGTGCACCACCTGACTCTTTTTTTCCTACAGAGACAAAGTGGGTGAAGTAATATGTTTTAGTGGACCAACTTCTGTTGGTCTCTCTCACGAACAGAAATTGATCCAATAAAAGATACAACCTCACCCACATAGTCTTGGTCCTGGGACCAACATGACCACAACTACACTGAATTATTCTTTTCCTGACAGACATATGGTACTCTTTGAATCTGGCTTACAGTGTGGCCCTTGGTAAAGAGTGATCAGATAGGTAGTTTGAAGTATGTTTTATTATTGCCACTGTATATTATTTATTGACTAACTACATTAATAAAAAAGCCAGAGGGCAAATATTAGTTGTGCAGGTCCACACATATGCTCTGCATGTGGCACTGCCACTGAGGTAAATGCGAGATTTAATTACAACTTAATAGAATAATGTGGCTTGTACCACCATACTGACTGAAAGGAGCAGTCAGACCACTATACCAGTATTCACATGAATTAACACATAAAATCTGCTAGTAGATATTGAAAATGTATTAAACAGGGCATGAAGGAGAAACGAAGAATGACCACTTCACTTATCCCATGTATGACTTCAGAAGCAACAAAATATTTGTGGAATTATTCAATAGCTATGAAATATTATACATGATCATCTATTTCTAATACATACACATACAATCTGTTAGGAAGTAGGCTCAAAAACCTCTTGCATCAGGTCTCAAAATGCATATTAGATATTAACTTGTTGACTGTTAAGGCTATTTGTAAGTAAAGCTGTGTGAAGCTAAATACTTTTGGTTCAGGAGGAAGGATGGTTAACAATTCATAAATAAGGAGTGGAGTCGATGCACATGGAAGCAGGTATGGTTCAACCACTATACAGTGATCAGTGCCTAATTAAGTTTGATATTTTCAGAGTTGATGAGGGTGGAAGAAGAACCATACCATGATATCAAAGTAGTACTATGATGCTAGAACCTCAAGAAGGGTGATTTTTAGTAATTAACAACTGGAATGGACAGTTATCCGTTTTATAACTGGCGTTCTTCCAGATTTGTTGCTCAGGTGTATTCCACAGTAGGTGTGCGTGCTCGCCATGTGCATAGGTGGTGGAAGTTTTTCCCTTAGCAGTACCTGTAGTGGGGGAGCACCACTGCGACCCCTATAGTGGCGCCTCGATATTGCGCTATAAGAGGAGATGCGCACTCCTCCCACCCTCAGTTCCTTCTTGCCAGAAAACTCCAACAGAGGGGAAGGAGGGTGGGATGTGGAATACACCTGAGCAACACATCTCAAAGAACACCAGTTACGGAACAGGTAACTGTCCTTTCTTCTTCTTCGAGTGATTGCTCATGTGTATTCCACAGTAGGTGACTCCAAGCTATATCTGATGGAGGTGGGTACGAGTTTAAGGGTTTGCGGGACGGAGCGCCGCTCTACCAAACCCGGTGTTATCTTATGTTTGGGAGACGATTGCACAGTGCGATGAAAAGGTGTGGACAGAGGACCATGTGGCAGCTCTACAAATGTCCTGAATAGGGACATGAGGTACATAGGAGGCTGACGAGGCCTGAGCTCTAGTAGAATGTGCCTTCACGATAGGCGGCGGGGGAACCCCTGCCAGGTCGTAACATGTGCATATGCATGAGGTTATTCAATGAGAAATTCGCTGGATAGAAACCAGTTGCCCCCTCATGCGTTTGGCCTATGCAACAAAAAGTTGCGGGGATTTCCAGAATGGCCTGGTTCGGTCTAGGTAAAAGGTCAGCGCACTACGCACATCTAGCATGTGTAGGTGTCGTTCCTCATTGGAGGAATGGGGCTTGGGACAGAGTATCGGAAGGAAAAGTCCTGATCCATATGAAAAATGAAGACCACCTTCGGCAGAAAAGCAGGGTGTGGGTGAAGCTGGACCTTATTCCTGTGAAAGACCGTATACATGGCGGGCTGAGGTGATCGCCACCAGGAACACTACCTTCCATGATAAGTGGGACCAGGAACACGTGGCCAAGGGTTCAAAAGGGGGACCCATGAGGCGGGAGAACACTAGGTTCACATCCCAGAGCGGGACCAGGGGCCTGGAGTAAGGGAATGCCTGATCCAGTTCTTTCAAAAACCGGATTTGTCACATGATGGGAAAATACCGAGTGACCATGCACTGGAGGGTGGAAAGCCGAAATGGCCACTAAGTGTACCCTGACTGAGGCGGGATCTAGCCCCTGGGTCCTAAGGGACAGGAGGTAATTGAGAATGAGTTGGAGCAATGCAGATGATGGGGAAGTACCTCTTTCTCTCATCCATCTAGAGAACCTTCAACCATTTGGCCAGGTAGGTCCATCGTGTGGATAGCTTTCTGCTTTCCAGCAGAACTTGCCTGACATTCTCCAAACACCTCCCTTCCTCCTCATCTAATCATGGAGCTGCCACACTGTCAGATGAAGCGTGGCCAGGTTGGGATGGAGGAGGCATGCCCCCTCCTGGGAGATCCGGCCGAAGTGGTAGCCTAGAAGCTGCAGGAGGGTTCCGTACCAATGTTGCCAGGCCCAATACAGGGCTATGAAGATAACCCTCGACTTGACTGCCTTCACCTTCTGTAAGACCTTGCCTATCAGGGGAAATAGCGGGAAGGTATGCCTGACCACCAAATCAACATGTCCAAGATCGCCCCCATGCCCTGGAGCAGAACTGGGGGCAGAGATGATTCTGGGTGGTAGCAAAGAGATCTACCTGGGGAGCTCTCTCTTGGAAGAGTTCCCGGGCGACCTCCCAGTGGAGTGACCACTCGTATTGGTGGGAGAAAACCTTGCTGAGGTGATCAGCTTGCACACTGTGAGTGTCGGGTAGGTGAAAAGCCCTCAGAGAGATATGGGCTATGCAGAATTCCCAAAAGTCCATGGCTTCCTGGCACAAGGCTGCCCCTAGGAAGCCCTAGGAAGAAGAGTTGTACTATTAAGGCTAGAAGTGCTTCAGCAGAACTGGAGCACGAAGTTCCGACTACCGTCACTGGTGGCAAGAAGAAACTGAGGGTAGGGGGAGTGTGCAGCTCCCCTTATAGCGCGGTATAGAGGTGCCACTCTAGGGGTCACAGTGGTGCTCCTCCACTATGGGTACTGCTAAGGGAAAAACTTCCAGCACTGGTGCATGTGGCGAGCACGCACACCTACTGTGGAATATACTTGAGCAATCACTCGAAGAAGAAGGAAAAGTTAGTAAATTAAAATCCACAGAATCAGTATAGAGGCAGAATAAGGAATAGTGTTATATTCATAGGAAGTATTCACATTCAAGAACATCATTAAAAATGGAAACAAAAATAGAAGGGACAGGGCAGAAATGAAGACTGACTGGTGTTGGTAGGTAATATTAAGAGAGAGAAAAAGTATTTTGAAGAACGAATGCTAAAAGGACAATTATACTGAAATGGGATTGCCTCAGCCATGCAGAGCACAGTAATGCATACCCATATCTTTACACTTATTTCTCAATTATGTCCTGTATCCAGTTGGTGAAGGGATTTGCAAAACACGGCTAATGCAAAGTCCTTCACTCTGACAGGCTGAAGGCCATACTTAGGCCAAAAGGAAGAGATCTACATAGTGGGAAGCAATTAAAAAGTCATCTTATAGCAATTATGCAAATCAGAGCCGTCAGTCAATGGGAATGTACAGAATTTCATAATTGCTGAAGAGTTATTAATTAATAAGGATTCCGCATATGAAGACAATAACTATTTGATTTATTACTGCCCTCAGAATTGCACATCCATAGATATTTAATACTGTTTAACTATAAAAAGAATTACTATTAAGGTTTTCAAGGGGGAGAAGGTACGTAGCCTGTGTGCATAAAAAAAGTTCACAACAACTTACAATGTATGGAAAATCTAAACGCATGTTCATTGCTAACATGAAAGAAATTTTGTTTTCAAGTGACAAAGATTTTATACCACTAAGAGAGAAACTTTTAATAAAAATACAATTTCAGCTCTTGATGCTGAAAATATTTACACATATATAGTACTTAACTTTCAGAACATGTGTAGTTCCTTTGTAGTCAATGGGACTAGTCATGTGAATTACAGGAGAACCTCAGAGTTACAAACACCTCAGGAATGGAGGTTGTTTGTAACTCTGAAATGTTTGTAACTCTGAACAAAATGTTATGGCTGCTCTTTCAAAAGTTTACAACTGAACACTGACTTAATACAGCTTTGAAACTTTACTATGCAGAAGAAATATGTCGCTTCCCCTGCCCCTTCACACCTTTTTTTTTTTAGTAGTTTACATTTAACACAATACTGTACTGTATTTGCTTTATTTAGTGGGTACTTCTGGTTCCAAATGAGGTGTATGGTTGACTGGTCAGTTCGCAACTGGTGTTCGTAATTCTGAGTGAGGTTCTACTGTAAGTTATGTATCTGCTTAAATGATCGAAGGATCAAGTACTTAATTTTTTCTCTTTCTTCCCCACCTTCATCCTCCTCGTCTTTTGCTGCCTTTTTTTTTTTTTTTGGCCTATGGCAGTTTTGTAAAAGTCAAATGAGACATCCTATCAGTGATGGCATTTTTTAAAAAAGCATTTATTAGTGGCTGAGGATCTTAGTCTGTACACTCAACATGAGGAATTTGTCTATCTGTCTGCTTGTAATGCAATAACTGTTGAAAAACCACAATCTGATCAATTCCAAAATTACAGGAAATGTTCCAGACATCAATGGGTAGAACCCTATTGATTTTAGCAAAAATAAGAAAACCAGAAAAAGCCTTTTTTTTCACTCTGGCCAGAACCCAACTGATTTTTGTGAACATGGGAAAAACAGAAAAGACTGATTTCTACTGAAATCACCATTTGGTCACTCAGGACATAGGGATAAAATGGTTAGGGTTAAGAGTGGTCCCCTGACCACTCAAATGAGCAGTTCCCACCGCCAGGCTGGGTCCATCCCCCCCCAACTCCTGCCAACCCCATCCAGATAGGCCCCTTGCCCCCCAGCTCCGTCCAGGCCACTCACCCCGACCCCAGCATTCTGGTCAGAATGCTACTGGTATTGCTGACAACTGGAAAATCAGAAAAAACTGATTTTTACAGAAGTCAGGCTTTTCCAGTTTTCCTATTTTCACCAAAACCAATAGGATTCTGATTGGAGAGTGTGTGTGTGTGGAGGCGGGGCTTGACTATCATGCAGGCTCAGGCGGGTGTACAGCTTTGTGTACATAAGCAACAAAATACGGGGGCCTCTAGTACAATTTATTCTAAAGTTTCAATAGCACAAATTTACAAATCAGTTGTACAAACCTGATTTAAATTGACTGGTATTAAAAAATCAAATACTTTAAATCATGATATAAATCATTCTACCCTGCACGGGACTTTTAAAATAGCTATATCAACTGAATTGGATCCAGTGCGTAAGTCTGCTGAGCTCCCTACTTTTGCACTGGGGGAAAATTATATGTTATTTCTTTTTCAAATGTGTTTTTAATTTTCACACAGCACACAGAGCACTAGCTGAGCACTTAAAATCTGAATAAATGAAACAAAAAATGCAATAAACATAATACCAAAAAATGGGAGTCCCAATGGTGGCCATTACTAACACATTTTACTGTAAGTTATTTACATTTTACCAAGACTTTTGATAAACACCCTTTCACAAGGCTATTAAGGAAACTTGATAAACTCTGAAGAGAGGTACAGTCTTGCCAGAGTTTTAAAAAAAGATGAGGTGTCAGGATGCAAAGAATAGCAATAAATAGCCAATTTTCATAGAAAGAGGGGGGCCCAGAGATTAGTACTACAACTGATGGCGTTCAATAATATTTATGAATGAGTTAGCAGAGGGGGGGAATAGGGGAGTGTAAACCGGTTGTGTCGGGGCTCGTCCCCCTCAGGCGCAGCGGGGAGCCAGGGCACCTCCTTGCGCGCCGCAGTCCGGGTAGGCTTAGCCCTTGGCAGGTGTTGAGCGGGGTACAGGGTCTGTAAACAGGGTAGAGCCCCGGCCCTCTAGCCTGGGTCGGGGCTCTCAAAGTCAATAAGCCCCGGCCCTTGGACAGGGCGGGCAGCAATAGTTCAGGCTCAGGCCTCCAGCGGGGCTGAGCAAGCACAGTATCAGCCCAGGCCCTTGGACAGGCCGGGCAGTAATAGTTCTGGCTCAGGCCCCTAGCAGGGGCTGAGCAAACACAGTATCAGCCCGGGCCCTTGGCTCGGGCGGGGCACCAAACACAAGTCTAGTTAGCTCTGGTCCTTTGGGTCGGGGCAGAGCAGTAGCAAAGTCAACGGGGCCCAGCCCTTGGTTCGGGCGGGGCACCAAACACAAGTCTAATTAGCTCTGGCCCTTTGGGTCAGGGCAGAGCAGTGGCAAAGTCAACGGGGCCCAGCCCTGGGTTCGGGCGGGGCACCAAACACAAGTCTAATTAGCTCTGGCCCTTTGGGTCAGGGCAGAGCAGTGGCAATATGCAGGAAGAGGGGGAGTCTGCCACCCGGTTACGGGTGGCAGGGGGAACGCAGGCCCTCCCACTCCACTGTGTTCCAGCCCGGGGCCCTAGCAGCAGTCAAGACCCGCTGCGGTCAGTGGGGATCCTGGCCGCAACACACTGACATGGGTTCGGGCTCTTCCGGAGCCAAACCAGGGTCGGCTATCCCCGGGCTACTTCCAACCTCCCCCTCTCTGGGTACCTGGTTCTTGCCGGCGTCATCTGATGGGTCCCAGATCATAGGTTCCTCCGAGTACCGGTCGTGGGGAAGCTCAGGCCACTCCTCGGGGTATCGGGCACACGGCAGGTCAGGCCGACGTTCCTCCGGGTAGTGGGTGCGAGGAAGGTCCGGGCAGCGCTCCTCTGGGTAGTGGGCGCGGGGCAGGTCCAGCCAGCGTTCCTCTGGGTAGTGGGTGCGGGGCAGGTCCGGGTAGCGCTCCTCCGGGTAATGGGCGCGAGGCAGGTCCGGGCAGCGCTCCTCCGGGTAATGGGCACGAGGCAGGTCCGGGCAGCGCTCCTCCGGGTAATGGGCACGAGGCAGGTCCGGGCAGCGCTCCTCCGGGTAATGGGCACGAGGCAGGTCCGGCCAGGCAGGAGCCCGGGCTCCAGCGTCTGTCCTCTCCGGCGGCTGGCGGCCAACTGAGTGCTGGGGCCGGGCTTTTATACTTCCTGTCCCGCCCCTTGACTTCCAGGGGGCGGGGACAGGCCGTGCTGACTCCGCCCACTGAGGCGCCTGCTCTGGCTCGTCCCCCTCAGGCGCGGCGGGGAGCCAGGGCGCCTCCTTACAGGGAGATTCAAACCACATTGAAGTCAATAGAAAATTTCCATTAACTTCAGCTGGCTTTGGATCAGGCCCACAGTGAGATAGGAAACTTTTCTGCCAAACCAAAATTATTTAGCTTAATCAAAACTAGAGAGGATTGTGAGGAACTCTAGAAGGAACCACAGTATCTAAATGACCATAAACAAAATGATATGTGGACTAGAAAAAAGCACTTCCAGTGGTGGTAAGATGAAGGCAGCTGGAAGACGAAGGGAGTTGGCCAACTGGTGAGTATCTTTGAAGCACTTGTGTGTTATTGCTGTTGATAAACTTTGGGGAGCAAAAGCGGAGCACTTTCTGAGCTGTGCTATGCTGATAACTTGCCATCAAGTTTGGTAGAACTCTGGGCTGGTTGCTGTATTTTGGAATCTAAGCTTCGTTGCTGACTGTCTGGGCTAGGTTGCTCAGCTGTTAGGTATGTTAGCACTTTTTTTCTATAGGGGGGTCTTTTGATGGGCTTAAGCAGAGGACTCTTTGAAGTGGGAGCAATGCAGCTTCTGATTGGATAGGCCAGCAATTAAAGGCAGATGAGTCAGATGGGTTGAGTCACCAATTCCTGCTGTGTGTGGGGGAAGCGGGGGGGGGGGGGGGGGGGGGGGGCAGGATTTAAAAAGCATGCAGGCTACCACTGGTTGGTGAGGCATGTGGCTGGTAGTGAGATCAAGGCAGCTGGGAGCTCAAGAGAATTAATCAGCTGAGTTTGAGTGGGGGGACGTAGTGTTGTGAGATGGATTTTGGTTCCTTAACTTGCAAGTCCTCTACAGAGAAGAGCCCGCCATGGAAGAAAACAACACGCTGCTAACACCACTGCTTTCTCTGCCTCCACCTGTGGGGACCCCCTCCAGACAGGTTTATAGGAGCAACACTAAAGAAATCGGTGGGGGAATCTGCTCAACATCGTAAATATCTAAACATAAACACAAGGACTATGGGGAATAAACAGGAAGAACTGGAACTATTAGTACATAAGTCAAACTACAACTTAAGTGGCATCACAGAGACTTGGCAGGATAAATCTCATGACTGGAATATTGGTATAGAGGGCTATAGATTGTTTAGGAAAGAGCAGGCAGAGTAAAAAGGGAGGAAGCGTTGTATTATACATCAAGAATATATACACTTGTACTGAGGTCCAGAAGGATGTGGGAGGCAGACCATTTGAGAATAGCTGGGTAAAGATAAAAGGGGAAAAATTAGGGTGATGTCAAAGTAAGGGTTTACTACAGACCACCAAATAAGAAAGAGAACATGGATGAGAGATTCCTAGAATAATAGAAATATCCAAAATACATACTGGTGGTAATAGGGGACTTTAATTATCCAGACATCTGTTAGAAAAGAAATATAACAAAATACAAATATTTCTAGTAACTTCCTGGAATGTATTGGGAACAACTTTTTTGTTCCAGAAAATGGAGGAAGAAACCAAGAGGACAGCCATTTTAGACAGAAAGAAATTGGTAACAAAACTGAAGATGGAAGGCAATTTGGGTGAAAGTGATCATAAAATAATATATTTAATTATTCTAAAGAAAGGAAGGAGTGAGAGCAGCAGAATGAGGACAACAGACTTCAGAAAAGATGATTTTAATAAAATCAGAGAACTGGTAAGTAAGGTCCCATGAGAAGAAAATCTATGGGGAAAAGGAGTTCAGGAGAGCTGGCAGTTAATCAAGGAGACAATAGTAAAGGCATAACTGCAAACTATCCTGAGGCAGAATAGTAAGAGCCCAATATGGCTCCATCAGGAGCTCTTTAATTACCTGAAAATCAAAAAGGAATCCTACAAAGAGTGGAAACATGAATGAACTGCTAAGGTGGAGTACAAAAGAATAGCACAAGCATGTAGGAACAAAATCAGAAAGGCTAAGGCACAAAATAAATTATATCTCGCAAGGAATATAAAAGGCAATAAGTAGAGGTTCCTTAAAAACATTTGGAGCAAGAGAAAGACAAAAAAGTGTAGGTCTTCTACTTAGCAGGGAAACAGAGCTAAAAACTGATGACATCAAGAAAGCTGAGGTGTTTAATGTCTATTTTGCTTCAGTCTTCACTTAATCACCACAACACAATTAATATTAACAAGTGGAAAGGAACAGCATAGTAGGGAAAGAACCCGTTAAAGAATATTTAGATAAGATAGATGTATTCAAGTTGACAGGACCTGATGAACTTCATCCTACGGTACTTAACGAAATAACTGAATTAATCTCAGAACCATTAGCAATTACCTTTGAGAACTCCTAGAGGACAAGTAAGGTCCCAGAAGACTGGAGAAGGGCAAACATAGTACATATTTTTAAAAAGGGGAACAAAGAGGACCTGTGGAATTACAGACCACTCAACCTAGCTTTGATACCTGGAAAGATACCAGAACAAATTATTAAACAATCAGTTTGTAAGCTCTAAGAGAATAACAAGGATATAAGGAAAAGCCAGCATGCATTTGTCAGAAGCAAATCAAGCCTAACCAACCTAATTTCCTTCTTTGACAGGGATACTGGTCTAGTAGACATGAGAGAAGCAGTAGATGTGATATATCTTGATTTTAGTAAAGCTTTTGATACAGTCCCACACGAAATGCTCAAAATCAAACTAAGTAAACATGATTTAGATGAAATTGTTGTAAGGTGGATATTGAGTTGGTTTAAAGACTGTACTCTTAAGAGTAGTTATCAATGGTTTTCTGTCATACTGGGAGAGTATATCTAGTGGAGTCCTTCAGAAATCAGTCATGGGACCAGCACTATTCAATATTTTCATGAATGATGTGGATAATGGAGCGGAGAGTATGGTTATTGAATTTGAAGATGACACTAAACTGGGAGGTGTTGCTAGCACTTTGGAGAACATGAGTAGAATTCAAAATGACCTTGAGAAATTGGAGAATTGGGCTGCATTCAACAAGATTAAATTCAATAAAGACAAATGCAAATTATTTCACTTAAAAAGGAAAAACCAAATGCACAACTACAAAATGGGGAATAACTGATTAGATGCTAGGACTGCTGAAAATGATCTGGAGGTGACAATGGATCACAAATTGAATATGAGCCAATAAATGAGATGCAGCTGTGAAAAGGGCTAATACCATTAGCAGGAGCGTAATATGTAAGACACAGGAGGTGATTGTCCTGCTCTGCTCAGCACTGGTAAGATCTCACCTGGAGCTACACTTTAGGAAAGATGTGGACAAAATGATAAAAGGTTTAGAAAACCTGACTGCTGAGGAAAGGTTAAAAAAATTGGGCATATTCAGCCATGAGAAAAGAAGACTGATGGGGGGTGGGGTGGTGGTGAAAAAAATCTTCCAGTATGTTAAGGGCTATTATAAAAAGGATGGTGATCAATTGTTATCCATGACCATTGAAGGTAAGATAAGAAGTAAATTGCTGCAAGGTAGATTTAAGTTAGATATAAGCAAAAAAAGACTTTCTAACTGTAAGGGTAATGAAGTTCTGGAACAGGCTTCCAAAGGAGGTTATGGAATCCCCATCAGTGGAGGTTTTCAAAAATAGGCTGAAAAAACACCTGTTAGGGATGGTCTAGGTTAACTTGATCCTGCCACAGTGCAGGGGGCCAGACCTGATGACTTCATAAGGTCCCTGTCATCCCTACTTTTCTATAAGTACATAGTAATGCACACTGGAAGAAACCATGCATATATACAGATGAATGGGTCCTGATGTAGTTATACTCTCTTACTGGGGGAAAAATCACATGGACAGCTCAAAGAAGATGTAATCTCAATGTACAGCTGTGGTGAAATTGTCTAAATGATATGTCCTCAAAATGAACATGCAATCGTTCATCTTGTCTTAAAGAGGTATAGCAGAAAGAGAAAAAGTCAATGAAGAGCTATTTCAAAGATTAGAGCAACAAGGAGGGAGGCTTCGTATAAGAAGAAATTAAAACAGTCTATGTCTATTTCATTTGAAAAGGCAGAAAATAAAAGAAGAAAGAATAGAGGAATATAAAATGATGAATAGCATATAAAGGAGGCAACTTGGTCCCTTTATAAAAAAGATAAAAAGGCTAACTATTCATTTTCATATTATCATTATTATTCTATTTGTACCCTAAATTGTTCTAAGAACCTTATCTATTGTATGTGTTTGGATGATGTCTGCCACCAAGCAATACGTCTTTATTCAACATATAATTAAGCTGTGGAACTCAGTGCCACAAGATATTGAGAAAAACAGCAAAGTAAATTTACAAAAGGATTAGATACTTACTGTGTATTAATAAGAATAGCATATGCAGTTATCCTTGGGGGGGGGGATCAAAAGGGCTATCAATCTCCTTTCTCCAGATGATAAGAAAGAAAGAAAGAAAGAAATTTCTCTTCATTTTATACAATACCACACAAATATGTGCATTCTGTGATTTTATGCCTTTCTCTGTCGTATTTCTCCTTGGTTACTGTCAGGGACAGAATTCTACACTAGATGGACTACTGTAATGTTCCAGTATAGAACAAGTCTAATGTGTTTATGAGAAGGAGGAGGAGAAGGAGGAGTTACTTGATTAGCAAATTGCCAATATCCAAAGCAAAACACCAAAGCAGTGGTACTAGTTTATGGAATGAATAGTTACAGCCTATCAAATTAACTGCAGAAAGAGGTTAACAGAAATACTGTAGCTGGATAAACAAACACTTCTGTAGTTATGTAAACAACATTTATTAACATTTTAACTCTCTTGCTTCATGGGATAAACTGTGTGGTCATCTGCAGAGGTCAGGAAGGAATTTAACCTATCACATACAGAACTGCACGTCTCAACTGTTTTAAGTGCTCTGTGTTGATTTTTTATTTCTCTCTGAAGCATAGATTCATGGTTTATAAAGTCCGAAGGGGACACTGTGATCATGTAGTCTGACCTCCTGCATAATACAAGCCACAGAATTTCTCTGAATTAATTCCTGTTGAACTAGAGCATATCTTTTAGGGGGAAAAAATCCAATCTTGATTTAAAAAATACTAGTGAGAGGGAATCCATCACAATCCTTGCTAAGTTGTTCCACTGGTTAATTACCCTTCATGTTAAAAAGAACTGCACTTTATTTCCAGTCTCAATTTGTGCAGCTTCAATGTCCAGCCACTGGATCCTGTTACACCTTTGTCTGTATACTAAAGATTTCATTATAAATTTTTTGCTCCCTCATAGGTACTTATAAACTCTGATCAAGTCATCCCTTAACCGTCTCTTCATTAACCTAAATAACAGTTTGAACTGCTTGAGTCTATCACTATAAGGCATCTTTTGCAATCTTTTAATCAGTCTCATGGTTCTTCTCTGAACCCCCTCCAATTTATCAACATCCTTCTTGAACTGAGGATACCAGAACTGGACACAGTATTCCAGTAGTCATCACACCAATGCCAAATACAGAGGTAATATAACCTCTCTAATCCTACTTGATATTCCCCTTTTTATATAAAGTCAGCAATCGCATTAACCCTCTTAACCACAGTGGCACACTAGATGCTTATGTTCAGCTTATTATCCACCATGACCCCCAAGCCTTTTTCAGAGTCACTGCTTCCGAGGACAGAGTCCCCTCTCCTGTAAGTATGGCCCACATTCTTTGTTCCAAGAAGTATAACTTTGTGTCTGGCCTCATTAAAACAAACACTGTTTGCTTGAGCTCTGGTTACCAAGTAATGAATGTTCTGTATCGGTGACTTGTCCTCTTCATTATTTACCATTCCCCCAAGCCTTTGTGTCATCTGAAAACTTAATCAGTGATGATTTTATGGTTTCTTCCAGGTCACTGATAAAAATATTAAATAGCGTAGGGCAAAGAACTGATCACCTGGGGAATCCCAGTAGAAATATACTCGCTTCATGATTCCCCTTTTATAATGGCATTTTGAGACCTGTTTGCAGTGTGTTCTAGTTGGGTTGATCCCACAATATTCAAGAAACAAGGTGGGTGAGGTAATATAATTTATTGGACCAACTTCTGTTGGTGAAAGAGAGATGCTTTTGAGCTACATTGAGCTCTTCAGACCTGAAGAAGACCTCTGTGTGGATTGAAAGATTGTCTCTTTCACTTACAGTCTAATAAAATTCTGGACTCTCTAATTTTGAGACCTGTCAGTTAGCCAGTTTTAATCTAGTTAATGTGAGCCATGTTAATTTTGTATTACTGTAGCTTTTTTTTAATCAAAATGTCATGCATTAACAAGTCAAAGCATATTACACAACACTACTATCTTTATCAATGAAACATGTAATCTCTTTAAAAATATCAAGTTTGTTTGACAAGATCTATTTTCTGTGAACCTATATTGACTGGCATAAAAGCCTGGCCAACAGCAATGGGACGATACCTACCTTGACCTGATTTTGACAATACTATCTTTCTTGGGTATAAAGTAAAAGTAGGTTTCATGCCATGTGATCACAATTCCATTCAAAAGTATTACTACTATTTATTATCTGTGTTATAATAGTACATAGTGCCCACAATCAAGGATCAGTGCTCCCGTTGTGGTAGATACTGTAAACACAAATAATAAGAAAGCAGATAGATTAAATTAAAAAAAATGAACACATCTGTGTGGGTTAAGATGACAATGGAACATTTTGCAGAGCAGGCAATAGTCTCAGCTTGTCATCTGCTTAGTCAAGCATCGCAGCAGAGGTAAGCCTTCAGGAAGGAATGTACTAAATGCAAGGCCTGCTCTGAAATTTGATGGTCATTTTCAGCCATTTGTCTGGTTAGGAAAGCGCAGCCCAATCAGAACTAATGTAGGAAGGGCCAGTGTGTTGTCTTGAGAGTTGGTGCTCCCTTTCCAAAGAAGGAAAGTAGGCTCTGCAGAAGGAGCTTGGTTTTCTAAGAATGCAAAGTAGTAACATATTGAGAAATGACAAGAAGTCTAGATTTCTTAAAGCTAAGAGGACAGGGGAGGATAAGAGGAAATATCTAGAGTTCTTCATCCTTTGTCTTACCCTCTATCACTGTGAGGAGAAGTAGCAGGAAGCCCAGTGACTGAGATTAGGACCCTGCAGCGATCAAAGGCAAAGGCCCTGAGGCAAGCAACAAGGAGTTGTAGAAGAAGAATACAGAGGCAATTATTTGCAATTCTCAGGGGAGTCTAGAGGCTGGAGAAACAAAAACCACCTTAAGACAGAGGTCCTAAGTAGTCCACACGCACAACACAATAGGTCAGACCACAAAGGGAGAACCTTCACACTAAAAGTAGCATCTTATTGCAACCATATTTCATCAAATCAGACAAGAAAAAATGCTCCCAATTATACTGGCTTGGTGCCTGTAGAAGTCCTCATAAAGAGTGTGCTAACAAAGAACTGCAATGATAAATGTACCCATGGGTATCATCATCACTAGATGCATTTTAAAAAAGCAGACTCTCTCCATCTTAGTGGTGCCAAACATATGTAATATTTCACTAGAGCTAAGGCCTCTTTTGGCATTAGCTAGTATAAACTTTATCTGTTTTAATAATTTGAATTGTGCAGTCTATGCTAGATGATCACCATCCCGGTTATGCATGGTGAAACAATGGCTGAACACTTTTGGATCACAATGCACTTTCAAAAATTACATAAAAATGAACTATTCAGGGATAAAAAGTTCCCTTTTTTAACCCAACAACCTTCCACTCGACCAAAACCTGAATTTCAGTTTGTTTCTGACATGTTCTCCTCAATGTCTTGCCATCAGCTTAACATGGTCAAAACTCAACTACTTACCTTTTCCTTTTAAAGTTACCCCTCCTTACATACTGTATGGAGTTCAAGCTTCTTGTCCTCAAAACCCTTCCCAGCTCTTACACTCCCAAATTTACCACCCATTTTTTTGTGTGCTATTCTCATCCCCCTTTACTCCCCTCATGATGCATTTACCTCCCACTTGTCAGCATCTCCCCAGCAAAAAAATTTCAGGCTTTCTTCCACACTGCCCCTATGTAAGGAGTGCTATCCCCAAAATAGTCTATAACGCCACTGCCCTGTGTCTCCTTTAAATATCTCCTCAAGAACCATTTCTTCCATGTTATCTACATGAAATAGGTTAAGAAGGTCAACGAGTATAGTTGAGGTGCAAAAGTAATGAATGTTTATTCAAAATTTTAAATATATATATATAAAGCTATTTTTGTACAATGTACATATTCCAATATACATATTTAATTGTATCCGTCTTCCCCACCCTACTTACGTTAATTGTCTTGCTAGATCATAAGCTCCTCTGGGCAGGGACTGTGGCTTCCTATATATTGGCACTGTGCCCAGTATAACAGGATCCTGCTGTTGTTGGGGCCTCTGGGCATTAGAACAATAAGCTTGGAAAAATAATGTGCAACTCAACATCCTATTTCAAGCATTAAATCCTGTTTAATTCAGAACCAATCTCTCTCTATGTAGTAAATCTCTCTCTTAGTGCAGTATTTCCATAGATAATTCTGAAAAATTGTGAAACTAATAATCATAATGACATTTTGCATTGTTTACATGGTTCTGTATGCATTACAGAGGCACTAGATGGTATGGTAGTCATTAAAAAGCCATTACAGTTTTGTAACTTTATTCAGACAATCACATCTTCATTGGAATTATTACATTTTTCTTTCTGGAAAAATATGAACCATACTATCTAAAGCAATCCTGATTACTCTACCTTTTCTTTCAAACTGAACCTCTGCCCTTGTCCCTAATGCCTTATCATTAACACCACGGCTGCATACTCATGTGATAAGCATTCCTCCAACAATCACCACTCAATGACTAGCAGAATTTTAGACATAACACACTTTTCCATCTTCTAAAATTTGCTGCTGGCCACATGTAGAGATGAATTGCCTATTCTCCTCAAATGGATGGTACATTTTGTTCTCCGGATTCCTTTCAGTACATTATGAAAGATAGTACTTTTAAAGATATCAACCTAATACAAACAGAGATCTGACTATGGAAGTCCTTGTTGATAGTGGTACCTTATGTGTGCCTCTACGTGTTCCCTTAAAAGCAGAGGCTTAGAGGCTGAGGAGGGAAGTAATCATCTTTAAGTAGGATAAATAATTTATTTTAAATGTTAGTGAGCTAGACCATGTTATGCTTCCTGGTTTCTCAACTTCAGTAAAGTATATTTGAATATGAGACAGGCAATGACCCAGTTTTTTATACCAAACTTTACCTCTCTATGAAATGTCCTATGGCTCCAGGATGGGGTCTACCCTATTGTCATCACTGTTATGTCCATTATATTCTAATACAAATACAACAAGCTGTGTTCATTCTATAAATGTATCTAAGTGGAATATCATACTATGAACAAACATAAAAGGTCAACATTTTAAACATAAAGATTTGTCCCAGTTTAGTTTAGATATTTTATCTTGGGATCAGCTATAAGGGATCTGATATACCCTTATTATTTCACACATTGCCTATTGTTCTGACTGGCATGTTGAGAGGTAGTACTTTTTATCTAGGACTTCTGTGTTTTTGCTTAGATTTATAAGCACTTCAGATCAAGGACCATATCTATCTATATGTTTGTACAGTGCTTAATATGACACGGATACAATCCTTACTGGGGCCACCGATACTGCAGTGATATAACTATACATTAATAATAATATTAATTTATTAATAATCAGATTCACTTATTATTCATATTTACATTAGCTGGACTAAAAATTTCAGGAATATCAACTTTATGTTTCAGGAGTATAGCCAGGCACTATCTGCCTTGGGGATAGGAAGAAATTTCCACCATTATCTGTTACAGGGTCTTGTCTTCTTCCAAAGAATATTTTCTTATCCACTACTGGAGACAGATTGCTCAACTCTAACAACCATTGCCCACTCTCTCCTCCTATCAGCTGTATTCTTACTAATTTTCTTAAAAGTTAGTAGTTAGCAGCAGTTCCAATGTCTAAAGCTGGAAAGAATAACTGCTAGCATCAGAAACCTAATACTAGTATCACTTTTCAAATCTATAACAACAAATGTACCATTTCCAGCTAGTAAGTTAGTATACTGGAATAGTGTCTTGCCATGCATCTTGCCCTTATGCTCTGTTCCTCAAGATGCATGGCATCAATACTAGCATTGGCACTTGTCTCCATGCCTAGGTTATTAAGATAAACTGATTAATTCAAACTGAGATCCCATCAGCTGTGCATTAATATTGTTTTCCTAACTCCCCTTCATATACTCCATTAGTCTCTTGATTTTAAAGAACTCCTCACCTGCAACAGCCAGCACCTGACTTCAAAGCAACCCACTTTCACAGTGCAATGGGAAGACCAAACATATTTTTAGGAAGCAACAACGTTACAAATTCCTTAAAAAAAATGTTTGCCTTCATCTTAAACTTAAATTTAAAGCAGGTATCTCCAACAGCTCAGAAACATTCCAGGATCTATAATTTGGCCATTGATGTGTTTGTAAGTAGCTATGAACCATCCTAAGCACCCTGAATGATTCTGGGCTTTTCAGGCAGGTGCTGCCTGCTGAAGCTCAGAAGTGTTATGAAAAACCCACTTCGAAGAAGACAGGAAAACATTACTATGCTCAGAAAAAAAATGGAGGGAAACAGAGTAGAAGGGATGAGGCAGGCAGGGCGAAGTTCAAACAAAAGAAAAATTACTGACTCCTGTCCTCCTGTTAACACTTTACTGTACATCAATTTGCACAAAAAACTCAATCTAAGATTGTTAAATAAACAAACAGGGAAACCCAGTATTCCTGAAAACTAGCAGTGTCTCTGTTTTTAGGGTTTCTACCTGTGCATGCATAAAACATAGCGTGTGTTTCTGGTTTCTGTAAGTTACAGCAGAGCATGGTATTCTGCATCTCTGTGTTGAGGCACCCAAGTTTGACTTACATGATTAGACAGAGAACACAGAAGAACTTAGTGTCTGAGCTCAGATTAGTCATTTGCTCATTCCAGATCATTCTGTCTCTCATGCTATTGAGCTCTCTCTTCCTTATGGACAGAGGTCAAGCTGGCTGCTCAGTAGAGGAGCTGGTTCAAACACAGGTAGCTAGCTGACAGGGAATTTAGGATGGCCTCAGTGCCATTCGCAGTAGCCTGGGAAACTGTCTCTCTGATCTGGAGGTTTTCACAAAATCAGGGGATTTTGATTACATGTTTTCTGGACCCTGTGGTTGTCTCTGAGTCAATGCTGAATAAAGGTGAGCTTTAAGGGGAAAAACACAGAATTTTTAACCTGAGTGATCACTTTATATTTCCAAGGTTACCTTTTCAAGAAAATGGGCTAGAAACTTATTTCCTTTAAAAAAATAAGATGAAATTCTTCTTTACAGTTCTATGCCCACAAATTTGAGGGTGTCCATGGCTAGAAGCTTTGTGTGTTTACAAAAGCCAAGTCAGCAACAGAATGGGCTTTTTCACTAGTTAAGGATACCGTATAGGGTAGAGGAGACAAGGTTTAGTTAAACAAGTAAAGTGTATGAATTAATCTTTTAAGTGCTCCATATGGAAAATGCCCACTAACTTTATACAGGACACAATAATGGACAAATGTCACCAAATACAAAGGGGGAGACAATCAGAAATAACCCAAATACAAATAATAATGGGGTGTGGAGAGAGAGGAAAGATTAAAATACAAAATTCAGAGGGGGTTAGAGCCTTTTTCTTAGGATACTCGGATCTCTCTCACAGCTCTTAAGACACCATTGTAAATATCACTTTCTCCTTGACTAAAAAACATTAAACCAGAACTTCCTGCTGGTGATCTCAGGTAACAATTGGGCCAATCTGATGGCCTGGTGCAGCAATGTACACATATTAAGAGGAAATATAGCGTGACTATCAATTTCAATGCTATTATGCTAGTCAGAAGTACCGATTAAATCTACTCAATATAACTCCCTCAATCCCCAAAGCGATGATTTCTTTGACTTGCACTACATGATTATGGCAGACTAGGCACTGTACTTCTCCTGATACCACAATCACTGCTAGACATCAAGGCTACAGAGAAAAGAGATCTTCCAGTGGCACGAGCACCATTGCTCCAAAGATGTGGCAGATTCATGCAATACCCTCAGCAGAAGCAGTAGAAGACACATTATGCCTGCCATTTTAACTTCGCTCCTTGGAAAAAGGAAATGACTGAAGACAGTGCAAAAATAGGCATCGCACAGTAAAATTAAATCTACAAAAAATTAAGTATTGGCCACAGGGATTTCCTCCTCCATTGGAGGCAAAATAAATGGTTATTGGAAGAGGCTCTCACCTTTAAACTTTTAAGTATCGTAGTAGTTAGATCAAAATTGAAGCATTTGTCAGGTGCAAGATGTACTAACCTAAACTTCTGCTTTGAGATTTTAGTTTCTGCCAGGTTAAATTGCTTTTTCAAAATTTCTATATTCTAGGAATAAAGACATTTTATGTAAGCTGTCTCAGATGCAATACATTTTAATGGAGAATTGTAAATATTCCAAAGTATATTTCCTCAGGTTTTCCAGTTATTTTTTCTCCATGTATTGTGCAGAACAGTGTAGTTTTTAGCTATTTTTTTTTCTGGAGGCTAGTGACAAAAAAGGTAATTAAGCCTTCAACAAGAAAGTCTGATGCAATTTAACGTGAATGCTGAGAAGCAGCAGGACATGTGTACTTGTGCACACAGAACAGCATTCAGTACTGTAATACAAAGCAGTAAATGATTTAAAGTTCCTGTACTGTCCTATCCTGTCCCATGGTGTGTTTATATCACTGAGCATGGAGAGTGTATCCTGCAAGGTGCCTGAGAGCCCACAACTCTCACTGAAGTTTGTGGGAATTGGGGGCGATCAACATCTCACAGGATAGAACTTCTCATTTATCCTCAAATTCAAATACTTCATGGGACCAAAAATACAGAGAGACCTTGAATACTCATTCTGTATCCAAACCTGCATTTCCTGAACACTTTGAACTCCTATTTATGCCCTCCATGGAAGAGGGAATTGAGTTTTGGCAAAGTAAGGAAAGCTGATCAGGTCCAGTCTGTGTAAGGCTAAATGGCTTTACAGTTAAGTTTTAACATATGTTGTTTAAAACATTACAAACATAACTGAGTATAAAATAATTTTATATAAAAGTATTCAACCAGTACAAATTAAGTGCAATTAAACTCTGCTCTTGCTGATAACCAGATGTATTTATCTATCAATCTATCATTTCTACTCAAGTCTCAGCTCATCTCAATAATGTTTAAACCTTATACTGATGTTCAAGATGATTTAAAACAATCAAGCCTAGTAGTTCAATGACTGGAAAACATTATCAAAGCATAAAAGCAAAGGAAATAGAAAGGAGTAATGTAATAAACAAACAATCTTCATTCAGTAACAAGGCACAGCAAATCTGTGTATAGGGAGATAGTTAATCTTAATGGTCCGCATCATTTTGGTAGCATAATTTTCATAGGATGCTCAAGTCAGATATAAATGTTTCTGGACCAACAATGATGCTCCCTCTCCTCCTCTGTGAGTGTTTAAAGTTTGTTGGAGATACCAGATTGGTAGCCCTGAGGATGAAAATCTCCTTTTTTATCCACAGGGCAAGTACTGCATAGCTGCAGTGCCAATTATCCACCAGCGTACCTTAATGCTGAAATAAAAGGAGCGTTTCAAGGGCTAGGGAAGTTATTCTATTTCCATGCTAATTCAGTCTTTGGCTTCTGTGCTGATACTGCCAATACCGGGATTAGATTAGTCCTTTTACTGCCATTTTACTCTTCCCTGTTTTACTGCATTTGATATGAATTACTTAACTATCACCACACTGCAAGTCAAAAGATTCGGGTTCTCTTCCCATCCCTGTGACAGACTGTGTAAGAAGTTGAGCAAGTTGTTTAACCTGTCTCTGTTGCAATGTCCTCATCTGAGGTAGGGGATAAAACACAGAGGTCAAACTTTACAAATTCTTCCCCTAATCTCTCTCAAATGCAAGGAACTTTTAAAGTATGGTCACTGTAGATATTTATAACTGTCACATGTGTGAGGCTTAATTAATTTGTGATGAGCTGTCAGATCTATATCCAAACAAGATACAATATATACATATAAAACAATATGAAAAGCTAATTTCTCCCCAAACAGTGTTAACCTATGAATATTATTTGTTTTAAAATATAAAGTATCTGTATAGTTTTTATATTCTGCTTCAATATTTGGGCTGGCTTTTGACCTTCTTCCACCTTCTTCCTCATTGTCAAGACCCTGTGCAGTCTGACCCCTAAAAGAATCATATCTTTAAAAGTCTGTAATAACTTTCCAATTCAGATTTTCCTTTTTTGCTTCTGGTCTCCTTCTTTCCCAAGTGACTTCAACACTTTTCTCATGCTCATCTCTATGACTGCGGTATCTTCTCTAACATTCTTCTCCATGCAACTTCACTTAACTCCTTAAAATTCTTCCTCAAAACTTACCATCTTTGGTTAGCCTTCCAATACAGACCTTCAACCTTACCCTCCTTCCAGACTCTGCCCATAGGTTTTCATACCCTGTACAAACTTAAACAAAAAGCAAACTAACCAGCAAACAATCCCAGAACAAACAAAGGCATTAAGAACAAGTGTATGACCTTCCACTGTTGTAACACTTGTTCTCTTTTATGCTGTCCCCCTCCCCTGTTTATTATAACATCATGCTAAGTAACATCTAATTTGGATAGTACAGTGGCCACACTGAACATGTTTCTACCAGTTTGAAAGATTTTACTGCTCTGAGAGGTATTTCATGTATGTGGGATAATGGCAGAACCAGTAAAATCTTTACAAATGTACTCATTATAAGCTCCATGGGGCCTGTACTTGTTCTGTAAGTATCTGCGAAGAAACAAACACAGTGACATAGTGTAAATCAACAAACATCATTATAATGAAGTTGCACTAAAATACTTGGGCCTGGTCTACACTATGATTTTAGGTCGAATTTAGCAGTGTTACCTCGATTTAACCCTGGACCCATCCATATGACGAAGCCCTTTTTTTCGACTTAAAGGGCTCTTTAAATTGATTTCTTTTCTCCACCTCCGACGAGGGGATTAGTGTTGAAATCATTCTTGCAGGTCAAATTTGGGGTAGTGTGGATGCAAATCGACAGTATTGGCCTCCGGGAGCTATTCCAGAGTGCTCCATTGTGACCGCTCTGGACAGTGCTCTCAACTCAGATGTACTAGCCAGGTAGACAGGAAAAGCCCTGCGAACTTTTGAATTTCATTTCCTGTTTGGCCAGTGTTGCGAGCTGATCAGCACAGGCGACAATGCAGAGCTCGTCAGCAGAGGTGACCACGGAGTCCCAGAATAGCAAAAGAGCTCCAGCATGGACCGAATGGGAGGTACGGGATCTGATCACTGTATGGGGAGATGAATCCATGCTAGCTGAACTTTGTTCCAGTAAATGAAATGCCAAAACATTTGAAAAAGTCTCCAAAGGCATGAAGGACAGAGGCTATAACAGGGACTCGTGGCAGTGCCGCGTGAAAATTAAGGAGCTCAGGCAAGCCTACCAAAAAACCAGAGAGGCAAATGGCTGCTCCGGGTCACAGCCCCAAACATGCCATTTCTATGATGAGCTGCATGCCATTCTAGGAGGTGGAGCCACCAGTACCCCAACCCTCTGCTTTGACTCCATCAATGGAGTAGGACGCAACACGGAAGTGGGTTTGGGGGATGAGGAAGATGAGGAGGAGGAGGTTGAAGATAGCTCACAGCAAAGAAGTGGAGAAATTGGTTTCCCCAACAGCCAGAATCTGTTTCTCACCCTGTTTCTCATCCTGGACCTGGAGCCAGTAACCCCCAAACCCACCCAAGGCTGCCTCCTGGACCCGCCAGGAGGAGAAGGGACCTCTGGTAAGTGTACCTTTGTAAATATTAGACATAGTTTAAAAGCAAGCATATTTAATGATTAATTTGCCCTGGCATTCATGGCCAGTATAGCTACTGGAAAAGTCTGTTAACGTGTCAGGGGATGGAGCGGAAATCCTCCAGGGACATCTCCATAAAGCTCTCCTGGATGTACTCCCAAAGCCTTTGCAAAAGGTTTCTGAGGAGGGAAGCCTTGTTCCATCCTCCATGGTAGGACATTTTACCATGCCAGGCCAGCAGCACGTAGTCAGGAGTCATTGCAGAAGAAAGCATTTCAGCATATGGACCTAGTGTTTGCTGGCACTCTAACAACATCCATGCTTTATCTCTCTGTGTTATCCTCAGGAGAGTGATATCATTCATAGTCACCTGGTTGAAATAGGGTGGTTTTATTAAGCAGACTTGCCTGTGGCCGAACAGAAATGTTCCTCGTACTTAGCCATGCGGTGGGGGGAGAGGGTGAAGCCATCAAAATGCGACCTTTGTAACAAAAGCACTTGTGCTATGTAATGTTAACAGCAAGGTTTACCATGAAAGAGTGTAACCATTGTTCTATAAAATGTGTCTTTTTAACTACGATTCTCTCTTTTTTTTCCTCCACCAGCTGAACATGTTTCTCCTTCCCAGAGGCTAGCGAAGATCAGAAGGCGAAAAAAACGCACTCAGGATTAAATGTTCTCTGAGCTCATGCTGTCCTCCTACACTGACTGAGCACAACAGAATGTGTGGAGGCAGACAATGTCAGAGTGCAGGAAAGCACAATATGAACGCGAGGCGAGGTGGCAGGCTGAAGAGAGTAACTGGTAGACTGAAGATGATAGGTGGTGTCAGCTTGCTGACAGAAGGCAGAAGTCAATGCTCAGGCTGCTGGAGCATCAAACTCATATGCTCCAGCGTATGGTTGAGCTGCAGGAAAGGCAGCAGGAGCACAGACCGCTGCTCCAGCCCTTGTGTAACCAACTACCCTCCTCCCCAAGTTCCATATCTCCTCACCCAGACACCCAAGAACGCAGTGAGGGGGCCTCCGGCCACCCAGCCACTCCACCCCAGAGGATTGCCCAAGCAACAGGAGGCTGGCATTCAATAAGTTTTAAAGATTTTAAGTTTTAAAGTACAGTGTGGCCTTCTCCTTCCCTCCTCCCCCACCCCTCCTGGGCTACCTTGGCTGTTATCCCTCTATTTGTGTGATGAATTAATAAAGAATGCATGAATGTGAAGAAACAATGACTTTATTGCCTCTGCAAGCAGTGATCGAAGGGGGGAGAAGAGGGTCATTAGCTTACAGGGAGGTAGAATGAACCAAGGGGAGTGGGGGTTGTTCATCAAGGAGAAACAAACAGAACTTTCACACTATAGCCTGTCCAGTCATGAAACTGGTTTTCAAAGCTTCTCTGATGCGCACCGTGCCCTCCTGTACTCTTCTAACCACCCTGGTGTCTGACTGCGTGTAATCAGCAGTCAGGCAAATTGCCTCAACCTCCCACCCCGCCATAAACATATCCTCCTTACTCTCACAGATATTGTGGAGCACAAAGCAAGCAGTAATAACAATGGGAATATTGTCTATCCAAGTCAGTAAACTGCGCCAGCACGCTTTTAAACATTCAAATGCACATTCTACCACCATTCTGCACTTGCTCAGACTATAGTTCAATGTCTCCTGATTACTATCCAGGCTGCCTGTGTATGGCTTCATGAGTCATGGCATTAAGGAGTAAGCTGGGTCCCCAAGGATATCTATAGATATTTCAACATTCCCAATGGTTATTTTCTGGTCTGAGAAAAAAGTTCCTTTCTGCAGCTTTTGAAAGAGACCAGAGTTCCTGAAGAAGCGAGCATCATGTATCTTTCCCAGCCATCCCACGATGATGTTGGTGAAACGTGGTGATGGCTGGGAAAGATACATGATGTGATCCACCAGTGCTTGCAGCACCACTGAAAAGTACCCCTTTCGGTTTATGTACTCACTGCTTTGGTGCTCCGGTGCCAAGATAGGGATATGGGTTCTGTCTATCGCACCACCACAGTTAGGGAATCCTATTGCAGCAAAGACATCCACCATGGCCTGCACATTTCCCAGAGTCATTACCCTTGATATCAGCAGCTCTTTGATTGCATTGGCTGCTTGGATCACAGCAGCCTCCACTGTAGATTTGCCCACTCCAAATTGATGCCCGACTGACTGGTAGCTGTCTGGTGTTGCAAGCTTCCACAGGGCTATCGCCACTCGCTTTTCAACTGTGAGGGTTGCTCTCATCTTGGTATTCTGGAGCTTCAGGGCAGGGGAAAGCAAGTTACAAAGTTCCATGAAAGTGCCCTTACGCATGCGAAAGTTTCACAGGTACTGGGAATTGTTCCAGACCTGCAACACTATGCGGTCCAACCAGTCTGCGCTTGTTTCCCAGGCCCAGAATTGGCGCTCCACGGCATGAACCTGCCTCATTAACACCATGATGTGCACATTGCCGGGACCCGTACTTTTTGAGACATCTATGTCCATCTCTATGTCCTCATCACTCTCGTCACCGCGCTGCCGTTGCCTTCTCGCCTGGTTTCGCTTTGGCAGGTTCAGGTTCTGCATATATTGCAGGATAATGCACGTGGTGTTTACAATGCTCATAATTGCTGCGGTGATCTGAGCAGGCTCCATGTTCCCAGTGCTATGGCATCTATGCTGAAAAAAGGCGTGAGACGACTATCTGCCATTGCTCTGATGGAGGGAGAGGCGACTGACGACATGGCTCACATGGAATAAAAATCAACAAAAGGGGTGGCTTTGCATCAAGGAGAAACACAAACAACTGTCACACAGAAGGGCCCCCTCAAGGATTGAACTCAAAAGTCTGGGTTTAGCAGGCCGTTGATTTCACGAGGGAGGAAGGGAGGGGGGAGCAAATGAATACAAAACAAATCAGGTCTATTTCTTGTTTTGATCCACTCCATCTATCTTTTACATCTTAGGCTGGCAGCAGACAGTGCAGTACAACTGCTAGCCATCGTCATCTCCTGGGTGCTCAGCAGAAGATGGGAATGACCTGGCTGAGTCACTCCCATGTCTGCCCAGGCACCCCTGACCTACCTTACCAAGGTCAGCTAAAAGTGCACCCAGGAGAACGACAATGACTACTACTCGTAATGCACCATCTGCTGCCAAAAGGCAATGAGCTGCTGCTGTGTAGCAATGCAGTCCCACATCTGCCGGCACTCAGGAGACGTAGGGTGACGGTGAGATGAATGTGCTCTACGCTTGCCATGGTATGGAATCTGCACAGGTAACCCAGGAAAAAAGGCGTGAAATGATTGTCTGCTGTTGCTTTCACAGAGGGAGGTGGGTGACGACATGTACCCAGAACCACCCGCAACACTGTTTTTGCCCCATCAGGCATTCGGAATCTCAACCCAGAATTCCAATGGGCGGTGGAGATTGCGGGAACTGTGGGACAGCTACCCACAGTGCAACGCTCTGGAAGTTGACACTAGCCTCGGTACTGTGGACGCAGTCCGTCAACTGCATTTAGAGCATTTTGTGTGTGAATACACACCATTGACTGTATAAAAACAATTTCTAAAAAAACAAACAACTTCTATAAATCAACCTAATTTTGTAGTGTAGACATACCCTTAAATTCAACTTGCTTACAATACTAGTAGGAGTAAAAAGCTTTTTCTGTGTGTGTGTAATTCCTATTGGTGTCTAAGGGAGTTTTGCACATAGCATGTTTGCAGTATCAGACTCTTGGGCCTGGTCTTTACCTAAAAATTAGATTGACCTAGCTACATTGCTCAGGCTTGTGAAAAATTAGGCACCTAAGAGCTGTAGTTAGGTCAGCCTAGCCTCTTGCAGAAGATGCAGCTAGGTCGGAAGATTTCTTCCATTGACCTAGTTACCACCTCTTGGAGAGATGAATTAACTATATCAATGGAAAAATACCTTCCATCAATGTAGGGAGCATCTACACTATGGCACTACAGACTAGACCACTGGAAGAGGGACACATGAAGAAAGGACAGATAGGAACCAACCACTTATATTTGGAAGAGCCTCTCAGCTAAAATTCCAGTCTTTCCACTCTTTCTCATAAATTACTCACTTATTTCTCATAAATTACTCACTTATTTCATAATGCAACAAGACCATTTTTCATTTTGTTTTCCATCATACTGACCCATGCTGTTAGACCAGGCAAGCTCTTTGGACCCTTATTTCATCCATACATCTTACCCAATTTACAGCATCATGTCAATCCATAGCCCTACACTAATGAGAAAAAAAACCCAACAATACTTTCAGTTTCTGACTCGCAAAGCATGCCATATTAAATTCATCTATTAAATCCAGGACAGCCCTTGTGTCTGAGCAAGAACACAAAATACGAACAAAAAAAGATGAGCTAAAACAAGTTACAACTGCATACTTTTTAAAAATTATTGCTGTCATTTTGATTTACAGTACAACTTCAGTTTACTAACATTATCTCCTGGTCAGTGGTAGGTCAGACATATGGACCAAAAATTTTAAAATGACTAGTGATTTCTGGTGCTTCAATGGAGATACTGTAAAGTAGCTTGCTCTTGAAAGTAAAGGTGCTTCATCACTTTGAAAATCAGGGGACTTTTACAGTATTTCCATTTGGACACCCAAAAACTGAGACACCCAAAATCACGGCATGCTGTTGAAAAAATATGACCATGTCTGCAAGGTTGTTCATAGTTTACTCTCTGTGCTCAGGAATTAGGAATCCCAGAGTGAAGACTTCCCAAAGCCCGTCTACCCCTTGTTTATCTGAAGGCATCAGGTATCCCCCAAGGCTTCTGTATAAATGTGGTTGCATTCTAGTTTCCATTAGAAAAGAAAACATTTATCTTATCACATTAATATCAGCTCAGTGAAATATTACATTCTGCAATAAGAAAATATTGCAACTTTTAATGCAAAGGTCAATAGGTATTGTTTACCTTCAAAGCATGAGGAATTACGTAGTAAATCTTAGCTAAGAATTTAAATAGCATATGATTACATGTTATGAGGCATAATGCATGTTTCAGAATTGTGATGCGTGAGGTGGAACAGTGAAAACAAGATGTTAGTACATACATAAAGCTTTCCATCTTCAAAATACTTTATAAACATTAACTTATTAATACAACTAACCTGTATTGAAACTATACTTTCCCTATCAGAAAATGAAATTTATAGAACAATCCTGCATGTGAGAAAGATGGATTAGATGGTTTAAATATGTATCTTCATCTCTAAATTCTATTACAAAAGGGGAAAATGAGACTTCTGAAGTTAAATGCCGCACAATAGGTGGGTGTCAGAGCTGGAGGTTCATGGCTTCGAGATTTGTACTCAGACCATATCTCCTGTAATGCCTCATTGCTTAATTTGCATTGTAATGATCATATATTCTTAATGATGATTTAAAATTTTCACAATACTATTGTAATTTTGAAAACATCTCTAATGAATTTGTATTGCCAATTACTCTTAAATGTTTCAAGTTGTAGTATAACTGAACTGAAGAGATATGGAATTTAAGGTTATGATTGCCTAGTCTGAACTACTGCATAACACAAGTCATAACATTTCACCCTAGTGATTTAAGTCCAACAATTTATAGAATACAGGTTGTGAAGTGGACAATTTACAAATAAATCTTTAGCTTGATTTTTCTTATACGATAACAGAATAAAAATATTCAATGCCCAAACAAAACATAGAAAGCACCCCTTCCCACATTCCAAATTTTAAATCTAATTTCCTCTCAATAGCAGCCAATTGGCTATGTACTGTAAATAGATTAAGACCCAAATGTAAGACCCATGTGATCTAAAATGTGAGGATTTAATATGATTAACGGTGGATAATTGACATGATCCCTGATACGTATTTTCTGAGATGAGTGAGCAACTAGTGAGGAACTGATTTTAGTCATGTAGAATATTTGCGAAAGAATGAGAAAGTTCTTTTGTAGATTGGTTACAAACCCATGTACTCGACGAACCTCCATTACATGCAAAATTTTAGTCTGCACCTTCTCCAAAGATGTTTTCCCTAATATATTATGAAATCACTAGCAGCTTGGAAAAAATGTAACCTCAGACAAGATGCCTGTAGGTAAGACCATATGTTGGAGGGGACTGGAGCATATAAGGAAGTAGGAATTTTTTTTTTATTTTCATGCTTGGAGAAAAGCCTTCTTTAAATCTATAGATCATTGAAAGTCCCACATGGAACTTCTTCAATGACAGCAGTCAAACTCTCAATATGAGAGTATGTCTCCTGAATGAAACAGTTGTAGTGGGAGTGGCTGAGGCTGGATAGTTCTGGATGTAGCTAGGATGGCTCTCCTAGATGTACTTCAATAAGTGCAGATTCTGGATTTGGGCATAGCTTGTCACAAATAATACAGAGAAAATAATCATACCAAATCATGTAGAGGAGAGAGAGAAACAAAAAACTCATTGTAATATGTTATTATAAGAAAGAAAGAAAGAAAGAAAGAAAGAAAGAAAGAAAGAAAGAAAGAAAGAAAGAATGAATCTGGGACAACAAACATTATTTGTGTTGTGGCCCAAGTAGATTAGGATGATGATTTTGGTCTACTTTGTTGCCAGATGGAGAGGTATCTTTAAGAACTGGTGGTCTGAAAGTAATTAAAACACTATTCTGCCTCCAGAAAGAAGACTTGCCTTATGAATTGTATATGCTAGTATATCTCCGCTCCTTTGATATCTTAAGGGAATTGGAGAAGTTGCATCAATCATTTATGGTCTTGCTCAAAGGATCACCAAGAAGCCGCAATGGAAATGTGGATCTGATGAGTTTTGGTCAGGTATCAAGATCACAACCAATGTTTTCTTCTGGCCATTATGAAAATAAAAAAAGACTGAAATATGAGCTGAGTAATGTAACACAATGCATAATATATATATAAGAAAGAAGGCATGCTTTGTAAAGTTTTTCTTCATTTTCTCTCAAAAAAAATGTTTTTTTATCCTCTCAAGAGAGGCATGGGTTGGGAAAACACCACTCATGGAAGCCTTCAGGCCTAGTAGAAGACTAGATGGGCCAAAAAATTATTGTAAGCACAGTGGTAGCAACTGAATAGACCTGAATGGGATTGTGACATCTTTGTCAGTTCTAAATTTGATTCTCAGCCTTCCTTTAAAGAACTAAATTAATATGGTTATCCACAGAATCTTTTGTTTGCATATATATATTTGATTTTTAAGAAAAGCACCCGGGATGAAGACAGATACTTGTAAAACTGCAAAAACTGAGAACAAATTACAATTGCTGCCCAAATTGCCCCAAAACAATAAATTCAACTAATCAATAATTATAAAAAGGCTTAGCTTATATAATACAGACTTATTCAGTCTGCACCTCTTTCATCTGATACTTTTCAGAAAATCATGCGTATAAAATGATGTCACTGATCTCCACAGAGAGCACAGTTTTTTTTAACAGATTAAGAGACAGAAGCATCAACTTTGAGAACTGAAGAAACTTTTATAGTTTGCCTTTAGAGGCCCTATATAATTCATAATAGATCCTACTGATTGATTTTTTTCATTTCAGGGTGAAGCCATATGGCAGCCACTATTTTCTCTGGGGACCCTAAAATAGAAAACCCATAAAATGAATTTTATGTATTTCTTTAGAACCTGACTTTTCATTCTGTTTTTGGATATCCCTAATCTGGATAGATTGTTGATAAATTGCAATAATTCATGTTTACCAAAAAAGTGTGCCTGTATTCTCAGAGTAAGTCAGGTCACCATTCACTGAGGAGCAACTGATGAGATTCTTGGAGTTACTGGATATTTTAGATTTAACACTGGGACTTTTAAAACTAATTTTTTACTTTAAGGAACATTTTACAGTGCTTGGCTAACTCCAGGTGTTTAAGCTGGGTTGTGCACCTGCACTGACCCAAGGTGTGTGTGTGTGTGTGTGTGTGTGTGTGTGTGTGTGTGTGTGAGAGAGAGAGAGAGAGAGAGAGAGCGAGAGCTGGTAAACTCACTCACAGGACAGAAGAAGAGAAAGAATAAGCCAGAAAGGCAAGACGGCCCCAAGCTGGCAAATTAATACTTGTCCCATGTTACATACTCAGGATGAAGATGGAGAGTTGAGGGACCATCCGAAGGTCCATGGAAATTCCATAGACCATCCTCGTTCCTAAGAGGGACCAGAGGTCTCAGGAAGAGGAATGAAGTATGAACCAGCTGGAAAGACTTGCTTAATCTTAGTAAAAGCTAGACTGTAGCATTTAACAAATATCCCCAGAAGTGGCAGGGTAAAGGGCCTAATAAATAAAGGAGTCCTTGCTTTGAAGCATTTTTTTCATCTTAACAGCCATGCGGAGGATGCTGGAGCTAGCAGAGTAGGCACTCATGATGCTGAGTGGCCTAAGTGTGAGAAATGGGACTTCAAAACGGTATACAGCTTAAGCCCTGAACCCCTTAAGTCACTGAAGAAGGCCCCTGACCTTCTAAGTTTTACTACGTAAGTCCTAAAGGCCATGGTGGCTAGGGAGAGGCCTGCAGTAGAATGGAAGGTAGGAGGAAGGCCCTAAAGACAGACACTGCAGTTATCAAAAAGAGGATAGTTGCTCATTAAATTAAACAGAGACTGTTAATAAGGTGTCTCATGTTATGCTAAGGGATTTTTATTATTAGAGTAGGGAAGCCAGGTGCCTGGTTTTTGACTGGAAAGTCTGGTCCAAAAGGGGACCCAATAGTGGCCGGTTAGATCTACTGAATGAACATCCAAAGTCCGGTTAGTGAGGGTGGGGGAGGCAGGGAGGTACTGGGTCATCACCTGTGCCAGCCCCTACTCAACCTGGGCCGCTTCCTATCCTAGCCCTGACTCCGCAGGCAAGTCTCTCCAAACTTGGGCAGAGGGGATGGGGTGGGAGAGGGGGAAAAGCAGCAAGTGATGTGAGAGGGGAGAAAGAGGAGTGAATGGGGGTGGGACCAGGGAAAGAAGTGGGTCGGGGTGGGGCCTCAGGGAAAGTGAGGAGGAAGAGGCAGGGGCATGGGGAGGAAGAGGCGGATAGGGGTTGGACCTCAGGGGGAAAAGACAGGGCAGGGGTGAGGCCTCAGGGGAAGAGGCGGGGCTAGGGAGGTTTCGGCTGGAGTGTCTGTTTTTTAAATACTACAAAGTTGGCAACCCGTATTACAGTCATGCCCAAAAGCTCCCAGTCAAGACTGGCACCATATTATGGATCAAATGTACCTTTGTTTTCTTCTTGTGTTTTATGAGGTTAGAAATAAAACACTAAAATTTTCTAGCAGTTTTAGGCATTATTTGCTGTTCTCTAGCTAAATAACAAATTGCTTTTTAAAGAATGATTTGACAGTCTTGAATCTTGACTGTATCCATCTGATATTTTGCATA
>NC_044322.1:317650867-317710867 GCF_007399415.2 Gopherus evgoodei | reverse complement strand
AAGGAAATAGAAGTTTTAACTACTACATAAGGTAAAAAAAGCCACCAGTCAAGCCATAAGTCTAGTTACATCTTGTTATATACAATAGATATAAGTAACAAATGCAACAGCCATGGTAATTAAAAAAAAACCTAGTTAAGTACAATTTGCTAATGAACTAAAATAAATCAGCTACCACGGGCTGCTCAAGTTCTCTAGACAAAATGAGAGACCTCGCTCCTACGATCCCTCTCTTTCAGTTTAGGTCCAACACTGTAGTCTGTACCAGCCAACTTTAATCAAAATCTGTAATGTTGCTAGTTTTGGAATTTTGCCTATATGGTTATGAACAAATTAGACAAGTCTTTTTTTTTTTCTCTATGGTATGTCAGGCATCATATCCATGTTCGATCAGTATGTAAATGTTACTTTTATACTGATCCACTGAGTAGCGTGTCTAATCTAATAAAAAATTAAATATAACCTACAAGGAGAATGCAGGAGAAAATCTGATTTATTTCACTGTTTCAGCAAGAAAAATAGTCACTCTGGTGGCTCCGCAACAGACGTCGGCAAAATACATAACAAAAAGTAGTACACACACCCATGCAGTGGATATAGTGGCTGAAAAGTAAAGCTTCCCCACTATGCACTTTTCCCTGTGCTCACCCACAGCCTCCCTCCTCTTTGGCTAGTGCAGTGAGACCTTTCCCTCCTGCTTCAATCTTCTTTAATCACTGCGTAACTCAGGGGTGGGCAAACTATGGCCTGTGGGCTGCATCCAGCCCGTCAGACATTTTAATCCAACTGTTGAGCTCCCACCAGGGAGTGGAGTCTGGGGCTTGCACCGCTCCAGCACTCCAGCTGGGGAGTGGGGTCGGGGGCTTGCCCTGCTCCATGCATGCTGTGGTTCCTGCAATTCCCATAAGCAATTGGCCTGTCCCTCCTCCAGCTCCTACACATAAGGGCAGCTAGGGGCTCCGCACGCTGCCCCTGCTCCAAGCGCCACCCCTGCAGCTCCCATTTGCCGGGAACCACAGCCAATGGGAGCTGCAGGGGCTGGCATCTGCGGACAGGGCAATGCGTAGAGCCACCTGGCCAAGCCTCCGCGTAGGAGCTAGAGTGGGACCATGCCGTCTGCTTCTAGGAGCTGCTTGAGGTAAGTGCCATCCAGAGCCTGCACCAGACTCCCTCTCCCAGGCCCCAACCTACTGCCCCAGCCCTGATCCCCCTCCCACCCTCCAAACCCCTCAATCTCAGTCCAGAGTCCCCTCTTGCACCTCAAACCCCTCATCCCCAGCCCCACCCCAGAGCCCGCATCCCCAGCTGGAGCCCTCACCCGCTCCTGCACCCCAATCCCAATTTCGTGAGCATTCATGGCCAGCTGTACAATTTCCATACCCAGATGTGGCCTTTGGGCCAAAGAATTTGCCTACCTCTAGCATATGTACCTTTGTGGAGGTTATTGATACTTCTTAGTAGTACCTGTGGGGGTACATACTATCAAAAATATTACCTCTGGAGCAAAGGCTACCTTTCTGGAGGAAACAGGAACTTCTGAATAAACTTATATCTGTTTGTCAGCCTTGGACAACTACACCAGTCCACAGCCCAGATGACAAATCAGGAATTGGTGACCTGTAGCCTTTTTGGAGTTGCACAAATGGTTAATAACACCGTTGTCTTCCAGCTACTTTACAATGCTCAAAATTCAGTCAAATATGCAGTTATTATCAATTAATAGTTCTATTGCAGCGCCTGGATGCCCCCACCCCCAAAAGGGACCAGGGCTCCAATGGACTTGGCATAGTACACACATGAAAAAAATAGAGACCTCAAATATGTGGTGGGAAGGGGTAAGAGAGAAGGCCACAGCAAAATGATCATGTTAATATAATAAACAGCAGTGTCAGCACACCCGCTGACTAGCTTCCGTTGAGTATTTTGTAGGCACCACACAGAGGCCAGTTTTAAGGAGGGTTCTATGGGAGGACAATACAGTGGCGTTACAGATTTTTATGGGGAACATCTCCCATGCGTATCGGGCAGCATGAGAGAAAGCATGAAGTGGTTGAGTGAAAACTGGACTAATGAACAATGAAGGCTGGCATCACTGACAGAGCTGAAAGTCAAAGTCATGGTTTCAAGTCAGATCACCCACTAATGGAGAGCAGTTCGGAGGAGGAGGAGTGAGGAGGGAAGAAAGAGGTTGGAAATAGCAATAATGAGAGAGAGAAGTCCATGGGGATGATTCAAGGCAGGGCGTTTGTGAGAATGAAAATCCACAGTAAGAGACAGGGGTTGTAGAAGCAGTGAGAGAAGCAGGGAACCAGGTTTCAGTGAGAGAAAACAGGAGTGAGATAGTATGTTAGTATGCATGTATACCATGCCCCTGAGTCCAGAAATTCTTACAAGCACATATGCATTAGATCTCCTCATGCTCCCAAACGAGGATACAAGTGACAGAGTGGGCTGATGCTGCTCCAGTTCCTGTTCTAACCACAAATTCAACAGGATCCAAAGTAGAGTATTGAAGGGGCTGCTCACTGTCACCTTTCTGGGGTCTGACCACTAGGTGAAGGAGGGAATGACTCTGGTGGGAATGGTCACCTTGGAATTGATGTGCTCCTTTTCTGGTAAGTAGACCAAGCAGAGCCAGGTGTGTAAGCTTTGTAGGTGAAGCCTGGCAAATAGAGTTACGTAAGTGCATGTAGCCATATGGCTCAATAGTGAAAGGCACATTCATAGAATCATAGATTAGGGTTGAAAGAGACCTCGGGAGGTTATCTAGTCCAACCCCCTGCTCAAAGCAGGACCAACAACAACTAAATGATCCCAGCCAGGATTTTGTCAAGCCGGCCCTTAAAAACCTCTAAAGATGGAGATTCCACCACCACCCTAGGTAACCCATTCCAGTGCTTCACCATCCTCCTAGTGAAATAGTTTTTTCCTAATATCCAACCTAGACCTCCCCCACTGCAACTTGAGACCATTGCTCTTTGTTCTGCCATCTGCCACTACTGAGAACAGCCTAGCTCCATCCTCTTTGGAACCCCCCTTCAGGTATTTGAAGGCTGTTATAAAATCCCGCCCCCCACTCTTCTTTTCTGCAGACTAAACAAACCCAGTTCCCTCAGCCTCTCCTCAAAAGTCATGTGCCCCAGTCCCCTAATCATTTTCATTGTCCTCTGCTGGACTATTTGTCCACATCCTTTCTGTGGTGGGGAGCCCAAAACTAGACACTATACTCCAGATGTGGCCTCATCAGTGCTGAATAGAGGGGAATGATCACTTCCCTCGATCTGCTAGCAATGCTCCTAATTAATGCAGGCCCACACATTAGCACTGTAGTTCTTGGTCTGTGGGAAATCCATGCAATCAGGTTGCTTATTATCCAAAGTCTTTCTATGGGAGGAAAGCTTTGTGGAAACAGAGTCCAGTGTCAATGATATTCCTGTCTGAACCTTCATTACTTATGGATCTGGATCAATATCTTCCTCTTCATACACTGATGGATCTGGTTGGTTGTGAGAAAATGAGTGGTACAGCCTCTAATAAGGCTAGCAAGAGAGGACAGTTGCATGGCACTGGGTACCAGTGGTCCGTAGGAAAACTGCTCTGGTAATGGTGGGGTCATTAGTACCACAGCATTCCTGTCTCATGGTTGGAGATGAGACAGCTCCTGGGACATGGAAGTAGAATCTCCTCCAGTGTAGTAATATCTCCAAGGAGGGAAAGGAGAGGAGACTGTGGATAAGGGAAGAATATATCCTCCAGTGTTTTGTAAGTTTCCATACATCGGTGTCTGTGGGGTTCCAGCAATCAGGACTGATGATACCGGCACATCCCTGGAGATAGTGCAGCCCTAGAATCAACAAGGCAGTACTGACAATGAGTTCAGATCCGCAATTGTACATGGAACCAGTGGATGTCGGTCTTTAAGCTTCGGTGATGGGGTCACCAACAGAACCGGCGGATCTTTCTTTCTGAATGCATTACCCTCTAGTCTGGGGGGTTTCAGTGGAGCTGGTTCCTTAGGATCCAAGCACAAAAACTCACCTAACCTCAAGGGTATCTGTCCTTTCAACCATGAGAGTGCCTAGTACTCTCTCAGGAAGCCATGGAGAAAGAGTCCCTGGGCTTAGGTATTGTAAGCTCTGCTCCTAAGCACATCCTAGGTGGGGCACTGCTCATCTGACGGGGCCAATGGACAGAGGGGTCACCCTGAGGGGTCATAGCCCTCTCCATCAGGTGTTTCCTAAGGTGAAGTTCATGGTCTTCTCAGGTTCTCGGTGGAAATGAACTGTAAATACTGCACTTTGCGGATATATGAGTCTCACTCAGACAGCAGAGGAAGCATTGATGCTCATTGCTGAAGAAGAAATGAGAGCAAGAGACACAATTCTTGAAGACCAGGACTCTGGGCATAGTCCCAGACCATGGGGAGGGAATCCCCAGCCAGGGAAAAAAAAAACTCTACTAACTGTTCTAATAGGCTAAGAAGAATAAAACTATTTACAAATCTATTTACAGGTTTTACAAAAAGATGAAAGAAGACAGGACACAAGGTTTCAACTCAGGCCTTGCAGCTGTAAGAAGGAACTGGAGAAGCACCATCCCACACTGTCTCTTATACCCTTGGTCAGGAGCACAAGGAGGGTATGCGTGTGCGGGCCAAGACACAGCTTGTAAGAATTTGCAGACTTGGGCACATGGTGCACATCCCTACCCATGCATGGAATACACATAGGGACCAGCACTCAAAGAATAATGTTGACTTTTTTGTTATTTGGGGCCAGTTTGTGTTAATTTGGTTTAATCCTAATGTTTCAGTGGAGTTACACCAGCGTAAAACTGGAGTAAAGCCGTGATAAATCAGATCCATTACCTTCAACTGGACTTGTAAAAAGTTTGTTTCAGGTTTCTTTCAACAGAGAGGAAGGATGGTCCAATGGCTGGCATCCTAACCACTTGGACATCCTAGGACTTAGAAGACCCTGGCTCAATCACAGCTCAGTCATAGGCTTCCTATGTGATGCTGGGCAGGTCACTTAGTCTATCTGTGCCTTAGTTTCCCATCTGTAAAATGGGGATAATAATACTTCCCTAGTTCACAGGGGTGTTTTGAGGATAATATACATTAAAGATTGTGAGGAGCTCAGAGACTACGGCAATGGGGGACACAAGTACCTAAAACAGATATTTAATGTACACACAGACTGTCACACTAAATTTCTGAGCATAAAATAATCATTTTTATATATATATTTTTTAATTCACTGATATTCATGTAGCAGGTTTCTCAAAGTTTCATAATAACCAGAAGGCTCTCAGTTAAATGCAGGTCTAACCTTATATCTACTTCTTAGCTAACACCAGAAAAACAATTTTCAGGCAAACCAACAGGTTTGCAGAAGAGACACTAAAGCTTAAAGGCCTTGAGAACTGACCATATCAAAATTACTAATAGAACCCTTTGATGGAGTATAAACACGTGTACGAAGATGGGAAGGAACTTACACTTGTTTGAAGACAAATTCTCTTTGTGCTACAGCTTCTCAGTTTGCCTTTTTCAAAAGGACAGACTTTTAATCTTTTTATCCTCTACCAGGTGAACTCTCCAGCTAGTCAAGGCAACTTATTACCTCTCTCAGGCAAAATGTAAGCAAACAAACAATATGCATACTTTACACACACAGAATTTTGCTTCTGTTATTTATTGTTTGGTGGGAGCTATATCTACAATTTAGACAAAATATGATTGAGCTAATGTCCACTCAGAAGGAGAACCTTCTTTCCAATCTGGAGTCAGGCTTTCATAATGTGCATAAAACTATATAAACGGCAAGCATGTTTTCCCCAGGAAGTCTGTCCTAAAACAAACACTTCTAGCGCAAGCAGATTAGAACTTTAAAAAAAAAATTACAAAGTTGAAATAGCTTCACAGAACAGACATCTAAAATATCTTACCCACATTATCATGCATACTGACACCTTAAGTAAAAAATGGCATTACCTGTTTTTAAGTGACTGATAACTTAGAAGAAAATCATGGGTCATTATCCTAACAGATAAAACAGAAAGTGGGATATTAGTTGGGGTCTGCAAAAGAAGAGGAAATCACATTGAGAACAGAATGACCACCTCCTTGCACGCCTATAAAAAAACCTGTGTGATCATGGGGGATTTCAATTAGAGAGGCATATGCTGGAGATCTCATGCTGCCAGTAGTAAAACATCCTTGGAATTTTTAAAAATTACAGATGACAATTTCCTAAATCTAAAAGTATGGCAGCCAACACAATGGAATTCTTTATTAGACCTTTTGCTAACAGATAAAGAGGAACTGATCACAGACTCAAAAATTAATAGTAGCTTAGGTACAAGTGATCACGACTTGATCACATTTATAATATGCAAGGTCAATAAAGTCCAGACCAGTAATATATATATAGCTGGTGCTTTAAATAGGGCCAATTTCACAAAGCTGAAAACAATTATGAGCCAAGTTAGTTAGAAGGAAGAATATAATCAGAAAAATGTAAATGATAATTGGGAATCATTTAAGGACACCTTACTAGATGCCCAAAGAGTGACACAATCAAGCCACACTGGTTAAAAAAAAATGACCTAGTTTAGAGGGGAAGAGAAAGCAGCTGTAAAACACACACACACACACACACACACACACACACACACACACACACACACACACACACACACACACACACATTTATTTACACACACACAAATAGAGATAGATAGATAGATAGATAGATAGATAGATAAAACAAATGGAAGAAAAGAGAAGTTGATAGTAACAAATATAAATCAGAGGTTAGGACAGGGAGAATACTGATAGGAGAAGCAAAGGGACACAAGGAGAAATCTATGATGAGCTGAGTAAAGGACAATAAAAAAAGAGTTTTTAAAATATATTAGGAAAAAAAGGAATAATGAAGAAAAGGCAGAAGTGTTCAATAAATATTTCTGTACTATATTTGTATTTGAGGAAAAACAGATGGTACTGTCTCATCTTATGGTGATAACACTCTTTCCATTCCACTAATATCTCTGGGGGAAATTAAAAAGGAGCTACAAAGTTAAAGTTTTTAACTCAGCAAGTCCAAATAATTCGTATCCAAGAGTTTTTAAATTGCTGGCTGAGAACCCCACTGACTGTTAATATTGATTTTCAATAAGTCTCAGAGCACTAGAGAAGTTCCAGAAGATTGGAAGAAAGTTGTGTTGGTCCAATTTTTTAAAAGGAAAAATAGGATGACCCAGATAATTGTAGACCTGTCAGCCTGACCTCAATCCTAGGCAATATAATGGAGTGGCTGATATGGCACTTGATTAATAAAGATTTAAAGGAATTAAAGAACAAATCGGTATCTTTTCAGATGAGATTACATATTTGGTTATTAAATATAATAGTATTGATATAATATATTTAGGCTTCTGTAAGGTGTTTGACTTGTTACCGCATAACATTTTGATTAAAAAACTAGAATGATAAAAAATTAATATGAGACACATTAAATGGATTAAAAATTGGTGAATTGATCAACATTTGTTGTAAATAGGGACTCACAACCAAGCAGGTGCATTTCCCACGGGGTTCCCTAGGGATCATTTCTTGGCTCTACACTATTTAACATTTTTATCAATGACCTGGAAGAAAACATAAAATCATCACTGTTAAAGTTTGCAGATGACAGAAAAATTGGAGGAGTGGTAAAAAATGAAAAAGGCCAGTCACTGACTCAGAATGATCTGGTTCGCTTGGCAAACTGGGTGCAAGCAAACAATATGGCTAAATGTAAAGATTTAGGAAAAAAAGAATGAAGACCACTCTTACAGGATGAGGACTCTAATCTGGGAAGCAGTGACTCTGAAAAAGATGTGGGGGTTACAGTGGATAATCAGCTGAACATGAGAGCCCAGAATGATGCTGTGGCCAAAAGGACTAATGTGTTCCTGGGATGCGTAAACAAGGGACTCTTGAGTAAGAGTAGATAAGTTATTTTACTTCGTATTAGGCAGTGAAGCCAATGCTGCTGGAATATTGTGCCCAGGATGTCGATAAATTGGGGGAGGGAGAGGTTCAGCAAAGAGCCACAACAATGTTTAAAGGATTAGAAAACACACCTTATAATGATTGTGCTCCTTGACTCTATCTATTTAGCTTAACAAAGAGAAGGTTGAGGGGTGACTTGATTGCAGTCAGTAAGTACCTACGTGGGGAACAAATATGTAAAAATGGGCTCCCCAGTCTAGCAGAGAAAGGCATAACACAATCCAATGTCTGGACATTGAAGCTAGACAAATTCGGACTGGAAATAAGGTGTAAGTTATTAATGGTGAGAGTAATTAACCATTGGGTTGTGGTGGATTCTCCACCACTGACAATTTTTAAATCAATATTGGATGTTTTTCAAAGATATGATCTAGGAATTATTTTGGGGAAGTTCTGTGGCCTGTGTTATAAAGGAGATCAGACCAGATGATCACAATGGTTCCCTTCTGGCCTTGGAATACATAAATCAGGGACCGAATTCACCAGTGGTCTAAGTAGACACCACAGCACTGAAGTCAACAGAGATGCACTCACTAATTCCACAGATGAATTTATTCCCGTAAAAGATCAGGTGTTTTTATCAGCTAACAAAGCACAAAAAAATAACAGAGGAAACTGATATTAGCGAGATACAGTCCTGCATTTCCAGGTCTAGTAATCAAACATATTAAAGAATATGAGTTTTGCTCTTTGAATAATAAGCTTCTTTGAACAGATTTTCAGGCACTGTGAGCCCAGAACTGGGGGATGGGTGTACTTGGCAGCAAAAATGGTACACAGTGAGCTCTGGGGGAAATATGCAAAATTGTCAGAGTTCTCTGAGAGAAGCCTGGTTGGGAGAATGCATAGTCTTTGGAAGCAAAGCTATCGGCAAAAGATGATTTTGGGGCTGCAGAGCAAAGCTTGGAAAGTATCCTAAGAAAAAAATGGTAGGTGTCAGGTTGAAATGCTGAAACTTGGCGGTTGCCAGAGTTCATAGTTCCTAAAGAGAGAGATTTGGGGGAGGAAGAGAGTTTAGGTCACTGCAGTGAACCTGAAGTCAGGAACATGTAAGGGAAAGAACTGTTGAGAAATATGGTCAGATGTATAGGGCTACTTGTGTATAGGGAGTATAGGGCTATCTGAGAAAAATCTTTTTCCCATTGGAAGAAACCTAAAACTAGAAGCAGGGAAATGCAGAGTGAGTTAGAAACGCATGCAGTGGAAAGAGAACAGAGCTGCTGAAGGAAGCATGTCACTCATGTAGCTACCAAAAATGTCATTGAACATTGTCAGGGAAAGAAAACTTGGATTGGAGCCACAGGAAAGTCTGTAATGGTGAATACAAGCGGAAAAGTGGAGCTGGGTGTGTGGAGAATGATCTAAGAGAAAATTATGAAAAAAAAATCTGTTGGGAAAATAAAGGCTGAATCATGAGTAATGTAGAGAATGCATGGCTAGAGCTTTAGAATAATGGATACCTGTCTGATTGTTGACAATGGTTCATCTTGTTATTCTCAACCTTCAGCAAAAGACGTAGCTGTATATCATAATCCTTCTAGTGATTGCATTCACTGAGATGAGAAAGCTCAAAACAGTTATCAGTCACTTAAAGAGGGTGTAACTTTCATAAGACTTTGTTTCTCTGAACACTTTCTGCTTCATTGTCAAAGGTGAAAGCTGAAACAGTACTGGTTTAACAAAACAACAATTCTAAGGTTAATGCAGCATAATTGTTGATTTTACAAGCAAATTACTATTTTTTATATATGTAAGAGGCCGGTTTTTGTCAGTCTCAAAGAAATTAAACTATTAACATCAGAAGACGTGAAGCTTTGAACAGAATTTTCTGTGGTTGCCGTGACAAAAGTAGAATTGGTCAAATTATATGTATTAAATAAATTATATGATTAATTTAGCCCATTTTCAGTGTTCAAAAACTGCTCCCGATTTCTTCTAATATATGAGTTATTTGAAACGATTTGACAGATAATTTATGTGAACATGTTTCAGCTTACAGGCTGTTTGTTGGTCTCGTATACAATTTATTAGTCATTTGCACTATGTGACTGGTCATTTAAACCATATAGTATTGGTTTTGCTCCCTGACTGGATGACAGGGGACTGCCTCTGGAGTAGCCTGCAAAGGAAATGGTTTCCCTGTTGCTCTGGGGAGGGAGTAAACTGTGCCAGGTCTTTTCCCAGTGAGGCATAAGCTCCTCAGTACATCAGCACAGTTATACTTGAGGGGAGGGGGGACGGAGGAGTGGAGAAAGAGACAGGGCCTCAGCCATGCCCCCCCTTTGGGCTTCTTTTGTCCACCTGTGTGTGTGTTGGGGGAGGGAGGGCATGGCAGGGCAGGATTGTAGTGGCTCTGTGGACTGCTTCCCTTCTCGTGTTGCTACCTGTGATGTGGAGAGCAGATGCACAGGTGTAATAGGGTGTAATCCTTGTTTCACTGAGGGCCAAACTGGCTCTCAATCTTAGCTTACTAGCCTGGGTTAAAATTTCCTTCAGCACCTCACCCTGTAAAAAATGTACAGCAAAAACGATCCCACTTTCACAGGCCTTGGGTGGCAGGCCAGTCCTCGCCCACAGGCAACCTGCCAACTGAAACAGATTCTCACCAGTAACTGCACACCGCACCATAGTAACTCTAGCTCAGAAACCAATCCATGCAACAAACCTCGATGCCAACTCTGCCCACATATCTACACCAGCGACACCATCACAGGACCTAACCAGATCAACCATACCATCACTGGTTCATTCACTTGCACGTCCACCAATGTAGTATATGCCATTATATGCCAGCAATGCCCCTCTGCTATGTACATCGGCCAAACTGGACAGTCTCTACGGAAAAGGATAAACGGACACAAATCAGATATCAGGAATGGCAATATACAAAAACTTGTAGGAGAACACTTCAACCTCCCTGGCCACACTATAGCAGACCTTAAGGTGGCCATCCTGCAGCAAAAAAACTTCAGGACCAGACTCCAGAGAGAAACTGCTGAGCTTCAGTTTATCTGCAAATTTGACACCATCAGCTCAGGATTAAACAAAGACTGTGAATGGCTTGCCAACTACAAAACCAGTTTCTCCTCCCTTGTTCTCACACCTCAACTGCTAGAACAGGGCCTCATCCTCCCTGATTGAACTAACCTCATTATCTCTAGCTTGCCTGCATATATATAACTGCCCCTGGAAATTTCCACTACATGCATCTGACGAAGTGGGTGTTCACCCACGAAAGCTCATGCTCCAAAACGTCTGTTAGTCTATAAGGTGCCACAGGATTCTTTGCTGCTTTTAGCAAAAACTTGGAAGTTGATATAGTCCTTATGGAGGACAAGAACTTTTGTCAATTCGTAACTGATTTTCTTCAAATCAAAGTTAGGAGAATTGAAATTATGTATTAACCAGAGTTGCAGTTAGTTACTTTAAAGAAAAGGCTATTCCCTGCATCCTCCTATTAACCTCCACTCTCCCAACCTCTGGTGATCAGCCATTCAGCTTCTATGTAGTTTAAACTGTTTAAGTTGATATAAAGCCTTAAAGAAGCTTACAAATCTTTAACAGATCACATGTCTGGTCTCATTTAAAGCTAAGGAAAGGTGGTAGGTCAGTTTAAATAGCAAAAACAAATATAAACTATCCTCTTCCTCCACCCTGAATCACAGCTTCGTAAAACCCTAAGGGTGCTGGAGGAGCTAGCAGGTGCTTATGGTATTTAAAGGATTTCTTATAGTGGACACTTATAAGATAAAGATGTGGAAATGCAACACTAACAGACATCAGCTAACTACCTGGTACCTGTAAATGTTCAATTTAGAAATGTTTTTGATAGAAAGTTAAACTGAGGTGTTTTTGAATTTTTTACTATCTTTATTAGGGTAATTAACTAAAAAAAAATTAACAGTGATTACAAAATCGATCACAATTAATTACTGTTAAACAACAGAATACCAAGTGAAATTGATTAAATATTCTGAATGTTTTTCTACATTTTCAAATATATTGATATATATTACAACAAGAATACACAGTGTACAGTGCTATGTTGTTTTTTATTACAAATATTTGAATTGTAAAAATGATTAACAAAAAAATTGTATTTTTCAGTAATGTAGTGTAATCTCTTTATCGTGAAAGTGTAACTTACAAATGTAGATTTTTTTTTGCTACATAACTGCACTCTAAAACAAAACAATGTAAAACTTTAGAGCCTACAAGTCCACTCAGTCCTATTTGTTGTTCAGCCAGTCTCTAAGACAAACAAGTTTGTTTACATTTACAGGAGATAATGCTGACTGCTTCTTATTTACAATGTCACCTGAAAGTGAGAACAGGCATTCGCATGGCACTTTTGTAGCCGGCATTTCAAGGTATTTACGTGCAGGATATGCTAACCATTTGTATGTTTCTTCATGCTTTGGCCACCATTTCAGAGGACATGCTTCCAGGCTGATGATGCTCGTTAAAAAAATAATGTGTTAATTAAATTTGTGACTGAACTACTTGGGGGGAGAATTGCATGTCTCCTGTTGTGTTGTACCCGCATTCTGCCATATATTTCATGTTATAGCAATCTTGGACGATGACCCAGCACGTTTGTTTTAAGAATATTTTCACAGCATATTTGACAAAACGTAAAGAGGGCATCAATGCGAGATTTCTAAAAATAGCTACAACATTCGACCCAAGGTTTAAGAATCTGAAGTGCCTTCCAAAATCTGAGACCGACAAGGTATGGAACATGCTTTCAGAAGTCTTAAAAGAGCAACACTCAAATGCAGAAACTACAGAACCCGAACCACCAAAAAAGAAAATCAACCTTCTGTTGGTGGCATCTAACTCAGACGATGAAAATGAACATGCATCGGTCCACTCTGTTTCAGATCGTTGTTGAGCAGAACCTGTCAACAGCCTGGACACATGTCCTCTGATTTTTGAAGCATGAAGGGATATATGAATCTTTAGCGCATCTGGCACATAAATTTCTTGAGACGCCAGCTACAACAGTGTCATGTGAACACCTCTTCTCACTTTCAGGTGACACTGTAAACAAGAAGCAGGCAGCATTGTCTCCTGCAAAATGTAATCAAACTAGTTTGTCTGAGCAAGTGACTGAAGAAGGTCTGAGTTGGCTTTTAGGCTCTAAAGTTTTACATTGTTTTATTTTTGAAAGGAGTTATTTTTTGTGCATAATTCTACATTTGTAAATTCAACTTTCATGATAAAGAGATTGTCCTAAAGTACTTCTATTAGGTGAAATGAAAAATATTATTTTTTATAGTGCAAATATTTGTAATATAAATAAAGTGAGCACTGTACACTTTGCATTCTGTAATTGAAATTGATCTATTTGAAATTGTAGAAAACATACAAAATATCTAAATAAATGTTATGTTATTCTATTATTCTTTAACTGTATGATTAATCATGCAATTAATCACAATCAATTTTAAAATTGTGTGATTAATCGCAATTAATTTTTAATCACTTGACAGCCCTAATTTTTAGATATAAAAATAGAAAATTAAAAGAAAAACCTTCTTGAATCAAGTATTAATGTTGCTTAGTTCAGCAATTGAAAGTCAGAAAATGGGAAAGTTAATTCTGAATATATGATATAAAATTTGCCCAGTTACACGTATATTTTCTGATATGGTGTTCATGCAATTATAATAGATATCGTGTGCACATAAAATTGTAGAATAATTATATCAGATTATATAATTTGAGACATAGTACATCATTGTGAAAGGATGCAGAGATATACACAAAGAATGGAGCAGAGTTCAGCTACATTTTCCATATGTCCTGACTTTTGAGCACTCCATAATACAACCTTAATGTTGCATTAACATCTTTTTTCTTCCATTTATTACAATAAAACAACAACTGACAATTGTCAATTTAAAACAGAATACTTCAACCCACTAAAGAAAGACGTCCATCTGCAGCAATTTCCTATCAGAAGTCTGCATAAATGAAGAAGAAATGCAATATCCCCAAAGGCCAACTAAGGCGGATTTTATTGCAGCAGTTGGAGAAACAAACTGCACCCCAGCACCTTAACAGGTGGAGGGGGTCACAGTCTGGAGCCGCACGGGGAAAAGGGGGCTGTTGCCCCTTTAAGGAGAGTTTTTCCCACCTCATAAATGCAGCATCATAGGTTTGTGAGTGAGGCAGCTAGGAGAGAGGGGAAGAGGAGTTCTTTTGAGCCTGTTGACTTCCATGCAACAGAAGAGAGGGCATATAACCCTACGGTCCAGCAACCATTACATGCCAGACTAGCAGCTCCCCACCGAGACTGGAATAGGACTTGGTTTCTTTGGACTACTGTGGACACTTTGCTAGTTGCCTTTTTTAGGACTGGGAAGGGATTTTTCCTTTACTGCCAAATTGACCAGGGCGGGTTTTTTTTTTTTTGTCTTCCCCACAACCTCTCAGGGATCCAGTGGGTAGGACAGCAGGTAAGGTTCAAATTGTTGCAACTTGGCAGGTGTCTAGTGCATGTTATCGCTCCTAGAGGATCCAGTTCCCTGATAAATTGGACCTGGAAGTGGACTTAGAGGAACTCAACTCATCTGAGAACTATCTGGGAATCATTCATACAATACACGTGATCTTTCCTTCCTGTTAGAGGGCTCTCATCTGCCTTTCATCTGTCCATACCTCATGTCAGCACACTACACTACACACCCTTTGCATGAGGATCAAGGAGCTGGGAAATAGGGTTAAGGTCCTACTGTCTGGTACAGGGACTTTCCCCAGTTCCTTATTCCTCACATGAGGGGACTATGGTGGGATCCCAACCAGGAGCTTGCACCAGACGTGGAGAGAGAGATGAAGGGCTAATGGTAGCCCACTAATGTGAAGGAAAGATGACCTGCATTGTATGAGTTATTGTCAGATAATTCCCAGGTAATAAGTTAATATGACGGGGCCTAGTTAAACTTCATCCATTGTGTCTTGTCCTTCTTCCTGCCTGTCCGGAACTTTCTACTTGTGAATTCCAGGATCCCCCAATGAGAACATCCTGTTGACAGCATAACAAAATTCTAATATGATGACTGCTAGCAAGAATGCCTTTCATCATCGCAACTACTGGGAAAATCAATCTGGAGAGAGGCATTGTCTAAGATATTGCTGACTGAAACCAAATAAAACTTACTAAATTAACACCAACACCTTTAATTACAGTCAAAAACAAATTGTAATCCAGTGCATTCTTTGGAATACAAGAATTGCTTGAAGCGAAATACATTTAAGTGTTGTTATGGTAAACAGGAGGGGATCTGCTTTAGGTAATATTAACTAAATAAAGGTTAGCAAATATTGCTATGTGCCAAGCAGGAGGCAATAAAACACTGGTGGGGTCTACGTTTAGGAGACTGCAATCCTTCTCAAATAAGAGCATATGAACTTTGGCATTTCCCATTGCACAGAAAATAACCTCTTGAAGGTTCTAGCTCTGTGGTGTCCAAAAAAGGAAAAACATTTTTTCTTTTCTAAAGAAAATTTTGTCTGAGTTGCACGAGAGGTTTCTAATTGTCTAAGAAAGAAAATGGGCGGAATATCATGGATGATAACACATCTAAAAATGTAAATGTTTAACCAACTGAAAATTGGCTAGAGCTCGAACTATCTAATTGCACTGCCAATAGTCCAGCAATTAAAGAGCTCAAGATGTTCATCTGCAGATATGCTTAAACATCTAATTTATTCAATTTTCAACACACTTACGTGGCTTTTGTAACACATTGAAAATGTGGTCATGCCTGGGGCCACATCCAGGAAGTTAAAGAATCCAGACTGACATCTCAAATAATCAGGATTCCCAATCTTCATGCCAATGTGACTGCTAAAATATATTCTAACATTTCTTATCAACAAAATTGCAGTAAAACTATGTTTAGAAAATGTTCAAGTTGACACAAATTAGAAGAGAATGTAAAGCAGACAGAACTGATGCTTCTATCTCTCCTTGAATCAAGAGCCCAATACAATAGTTTCTAAAAGAGTTTTACTTAACAACCTTTTGAACCAGAAAATAAATTTTCCACATGTGAAAATGCTCTTTAGTTTCTCCAGAAAATCTGAAACAAACGTGAAAAATACTTAATTCTTTCATAAGAATTCTTTGTAAATGTATTTTGTCAATGACAATTTTTCCTCGCAGAAAGCTCTACTCATGGACTCATATAAATTCTATTACCAAAATTGCTGTACTTTATTGTATATTAAAATGCTAACTTAATCCCTCTTTTGTAATTATTCAAATTCAGAATTGAGTTCATATTGCATTTTCTGATCATGCAGTCATCAATTATACTCAAGTATAATTTCTACGGAAGTCAACACAGGATCAGGTTCTTTATGTGGGTTTATAGATTATCAACATATGTGGTTCAAAATATTTTTGTAGATTTGTACATATAAAATCTATCCCAAAGCAAAGACTACTTGAATGTCTACTAGAAAGCATTTTAATTGAAATTCATAAACATTTCTTGTTTAAGTTATTTAAGTGTTAAATGAAAGCTACAGTGGACTGAATGTTAAAATACAATGCAATTCTAAATACCATCTCAGAATAAATGTTTCATTTATTTATAATGTCCAAAAAGTGTATTTGCTTAAATCATACCAGAAAAAACTTTGCTCCAAAAATTCACTTGTATTCCTGTATTTAGATAGATTTGATTAAAAAATAACATTAAAAATTGCTTACCCATTGCTCTTCATAACAAGGAGATATTTATTTAAAATTAGAGTACTTAGTATCTTAACTTCTGTAATGTTTCTACTGATACCCATTATAATGCTAATGAAAAATTCTCTATAATATTAACAATAACCTAAAAGGCATTCTGCATAACCAATGTCTTCTTGATTTACAATGCACAATGGTTTTCATTAATTTTTGTACATTAATGGAACTTTCTTTCTGTTATCCAAAATACACTTCTTGGAAGGCATAAAAGATTATTATCTATGGATGGGTGCTGGTTAATGATGACAGTACTAATGCTTTGCCAAGTGCAATTTGCAACTTGATTTCTTAAGCAAAAATAATATCCAAAGATAAAGACACTCCAAGCCATTTTTACATTAAATCACAGTTTTATTTCCAAAAAGTACAAATGGAACTATGTTTTATTGTTATGACTCTGAAAGAAATATATTTTTAAATTCTCTTATCCTTGCAATGATTGCTACCCTATCACAGTGTAATTGTTGTAAACGTATATCAGGAAGAGTGTTGGTAATTTCAGACTAGCTATCCAAACCATAGTCTTTACATCCAGGACATTACTCCTGATCGATTTACTATATGATAATTCAAAAAAAAAAGTGTCAGAACAATATTTAAAAACTTGTGCTTTTGAAATCCCATTGAACTGATGAGGAAGATCAAGGGACCAGTGTCACATTCCTAGTGCTTTTGGTTCCTTGATCCTCTTCATAAGTTCAATGGCATTTCAAAAGCATAGATTTTGAAATAGAGTTCTATATAATTCGTTCAATTCTAATCAAAAAGAAAATTGAACAACAATTTTGCCTTCTACATAACGGCTCTGTTTTGGATAGTTGGTCTTAAATTACCTAAAGTTTTCTTGAAATGTATTTAAAACAATTAAAATGTTTTAAAACAAATTTCTACATATGAGGCAGCCAATTCAAAAGGGGGAAAACATCTGTCCTGCTTGTTTTATGATGACCTAGACATCCTGACCTACATTCCCATCTCTGATTTTTTTACTTCAATGGGTGCTTTGGATGCATAGGGAATGCAAGAGCAGGAGGCAGATTTCCACTTCTGTAATGCCACTGATAATAATTTTTACACTGGGCCTTAGGGACCATCACTACTTTTCAGTTTTATCCTGAAAGGTGCTGGAGCCCCTTTGAAGAATATTGCAGGGATGTAATATTAAAGGATTATGATTAATGTTATACAATAAAACATTTTAAAGTATTGACAGTGATTGACTAATTACATCAGACTAGGTTCTTGGAGAACTTTTTAAAAAATAATTAAGCTATAGTTTAATGAAAAGATGAGATACCTGAGTAGAATTTTTAACTGATTGTTTTTTGCCTAATTTCAACTTATCTTATTTAAAATAGAAATGTTAATAATTAATGCTAGTAATGATACAAAATAAATAACGAGAACGGAGTTTGTCAGCATACTGTGGGTACGTCTACACTACGGGATTATTCCGATTTTACATAAACTGGTTTTATAAAACAGATTGTATAAAGTCGAGTGCACGCAGTCACACTAAGCACATTAATTCGGCAGTGTGCGTCCATGGCCTGAGGCTAGCGTCGATTTCCGGAGCGTTGCACTGTGGGTAGCTATCCCATAGCTATAGTCTCCCTCGCCCCTTAGAATTCTGGGTTGAGATCCCAGTGGCTGATGGGGCAAAAATCATTGTCACGGGTGGTTCTGGGTAAATGTCGTCAGTCATTCCTTCCTCCGGGAAAGCCACGGCAGACAATCATTTCGCGCCCTTTTTCCCTGGATTGCCCTGGCAGACGCCATGGTTACCAGTCGTTCTGTATCATCTGCTGCCAGGGTAATTTGACAATGAGATGACGGTTATCTGTCCTTTTGTGCTGCCTGCTGCTATCATGGGTGCCCCTGGCTGAGATCGGCCGGGGGCGCAAAAGCAAAACTGGGAATGACTCCCCGAGTCAATCCCTCCTTTATGGTTTCTAAAAATAGAGTCAGTCCTGCCTAGAATATGGGGCAAATGTACTAGAGAAGCAGTGTATCAGAGAGCACAGCTGCTCTGTGTCAGATCCCGCAGAAATGATGAGCTACATGCCATTCACTGGGGGTGCCCCTGCAACAACCCCACCCGTTGCTTCCCTCCTCCCCCAACCTTCCTGGGCTACCGTGGCTGTGTCCCCCCCATTTGTGTCATGAAGTAATAAAGAATGCAGGAATAAGAAACACTGAGTTTTTAGTGACATAAAATGAGGGGGAGGCAGCCTCCCGGTGCTATGATAGTCCAGGCAGGACATTAAGCAGTGTGGGGGAGAGGAGCCCAGCATCCCGCTGCTATGATAGTCCAGACAATACAGAATCTTTTCTTTTCACATGAAAGGGAGGGGGCTGATTGAAGCTCAGCTCCCAGTTGCTATGACGAAGACGGTTACCAGCCGTTCTGTACCATCTACTGGGAATGACCGGGAGTCATTCCTATTTTCACCCAGGCGCCCCCGGCCAGCCTCACCTGAAGCCAGCCAGGAGCACTCATGGGTTGATAAGAAGGACGGTTACCAGTCCTACTGCACCGTCTGCCACCGGGGAGGGGAGAGGAGCGGATACTTCTCTTCACTGCTGCAGCATAGCGTCTACCAGCAGCATTCAGTAGACATAGGGTGACACTGAAAGAAGTCAAGAAATGATTTCTTTCCCTTTTCTTTCACATGGGGGGGGAGTAAATTGATGAGCTATTCCTTGAACCACGCCGGACAATGTGTTTGAACCTACAGGCATTGGGAGCTCAGCCAAGAATGCAAATACTTTTCGGAGACTGCTGGGGACTGTGGGATAGCTGGAGTCCTAAATACCCCCTCTCTCCCTCCATGAGAGTCCATTTGAGTGTCTGGTTTCCCGTTACGCTTGTCATGCAGTGTAGCCTGTAGACTTTTTTTTCAAATGCTTTGGCATTTTGTCTTCTATAACGGAGTTTTGATAGAACAGATTTGTCTCCCCATACAGCAATCAGATTCAGTATCTCCCGTACGGTCCATGCTGGAGCTCTTTTTGGATTTGGGACTGCATTGTCACCTGTGCTGATCAGAGCTCCGCGCTGGGCAAACAGGAAATGAAAATCAAAATTTCGCGGAGCTTTTCCTGTTTACCTGGCCACTGCACCCGAGCTGAGATTGCTGTCCAGAGCGTTCACAGTGGTGCACTGTGGGATACCGCCCGGAGGCCAATACCATCGATTTGTGGCCACACTAATCCTAATCCGATATGGTAATACCAATTTTAGTGCTACTCCTCTCGTCGAGGATGAGTACAGAAACCGATTTAAAGAATCTTTTATATCGATATAAAGGGACTCGTAGTGTGGACGGGTACAGCGTTAAATTGGTTTAACGCCGCTAAAATCGGTTTAAACGTGTAGTGTAGACCAGGCCTCTGTGTTGCTGTGGCAAACAAGAAACAAACCCCTTCTCACTTATGTCAGTGTAACAAGAGAAACTCCCACTGAAGTCAATGGAGCTAGATCAGTGAATGTGAGAAGAGAGAGATCCTCAAGATAATCAAGACCTGAGAATTGTACACGATACTTTTTCTTAGGTTCTGATCCAATGCGCACTGAAGTTAATGGAGACTTTCCAGTAATTTTAACACCAGCCATTTTCCTGAATTAAGCTGAATCAAGACAAGCTGAAGATGCTGTGCTCACTGCAACTGTATGCAGTGGGTCCTTGGCTGACTGGAAAGGGGTTGTTGCCCCATTAAAGGATCCCCCTGCAACTGGTGGCAAAGCGGGAGGAAGGGGAAAGTTAACCTGTACAGTGTCAGAGGGGTAGCCGTGTTAGTCTGGATCTGTAAAAGCAGCAAAGAATCCTGTGGCACCTTATAGACTAACAGATGTTTTTGGAGCATGAGCTTTCGTGGGTGAATACCCACTTCCTCAGATGCATGTAGTGGAAATTTCCAGGGGCAGGTATATATATGCTAGCAAGCAAGCTAGAGATAACGAAGTCAGTTCAATCAGGGAGGATGAGGCCCTGTTCTAGCAGTTGAGGTGTGAAAACCAAGAGAGGAGAAACTGGTTCTGTAGCTGGCAAGCCATTCACAGTCCTTGTTCAATCCTGAGCTGATGGTGTGAATTTTGCAGATGAACTGAAGCTCAGCAGTTTCAAAGTGTCTAGATGTTTATAGGTCTGATTCAGTACTCTTCCACCAATGAAGTCAATGGAGTTACACTGCTCTAACACCAAACAGGAAGGGAAAACAGTGGAAGCTCACGGGTGGAATAAACAGCAGGGAACATCTTTCCACACAGACTCTTGTCTTCTACTGTCCAGCTGATAGATGGAACAGTAGATTCTTCCACAATAAGCAGCACTGATCTTCTCTTAAATAGAATGAAGGGAAATCTGAGATGCGGGTCTGTTTAATTTCTCCGGAAAATATTGCCACGGTAGCAGCAGAACCATTTTCTCCTCTCTTGGTTTTCACACCTCAACTGCTAGAACAGGGCCTCATCCTCCCTGATTGAACTGACCTCGTTATCTCTAGCTTGCTTGCTAGCATATATATACCTGCCCCTGGAAATTTCCACTACATGCATCTGAGGAAGTGGGTATTCACCCACGAAAGCTCATGCTCCAAAACGTCTGTTAGTCTATAAGGTGCCACAGGATTCTTTGCTGCTTTAATCTGTACAGATTGGGAAGGAATAAGAAATAGCTGGAGCATGTTGGGGGGCACTGCCCTACCAGATGACTAGAATGGGGGGTATTTATATCCTTGTGCAATTTCAGGGAAGCCCTCCTTCACCTGTACTGAGCTGGCCCATCTACCCACAGAATCTAGAAGAGGGCTAGGTTCCTTCATGATTCACTATAGGCATTGCGCTAGTTGCTGGCAAGGATTTTTCCCTCAATGCCAGATTGGCTAAGGTGAGGTGTTTCTTGTTTTCCGCCTTCCTCACAATGGGTTTGAGACCTAGCGGGGTGGGGCAAGAGGAGTTAACTGATACAGTTGCAACTTAGTAGGCAAAACTCCTGCAGATATCCAGAGCAGGTACTCAGTATGGCAGGCTTACAGTTATTCAAACAAAATGGACTGGAAAAGGATTTAAAGGAACGCATCCCTTAAGGGAGTTGAAAAAGAGGGGTTCAGGGCTTCTATGTTGGGTATGGGGGAAAACACACACTTTTCTAGACCCCTTAACACTTTTAAGAGGGGAGGGTGGCTGGGTTCTTGCTACAAGATGGGTAGGACCAGGTTGGGGATTATGTGAAAATGGTTAAAGAAACAATGATTAGCTGCACTATGCAATATATTGCTGAGTATTCCCAGATATTTAAAGTCATTAAAGTTGTGGCCGAATTAAACCTTTCCATTGCATCCTGTCTTTTCTCTGGTACAGCTGGACAACCACAATCTGCTAATAGCTATTCCTCAAGTAGAAAGAGGTTAAATCTATCAGATAAATTATTCATTGCAAATTATTCAGTCAGTCTTACAAATAAAAAGAAACATTGAATACTTCTTTAAAATTATTACGATAGTATGGAAAGTAATAAATAGTGAAGCTATAAAATTCTCTCTAGTTAAAATGAAAAATGTATAACAAGTTATGTAATTCCGAATGGAAGTTTTGACGCAGTTCCACAGTAACTCTAGTGTTATAAAATTGTGTTTATATACTGATACGTTAAGTGCACTAATAGAATTTACTATGTGCATTCCTGTGGCATAGAAAAAGATGGAAGGCCACCCACAATACTTGTTTATTTAAAGATATAGAAGTGCTGTGACATTTCACTCCATATTCTTTATGAAAATATGCTTATGATATGAATAGGATATAACTGAGTATACTTTATGCAAGATGTATCTTGTAAGATATCATTGGAAAGGTTATAATTTACTGAATGTGATTATCAAATTTGTATGCATTTATAATCTCTTCGTATCTGAAGTTAGGAATATTGACTATGTAACTGTATTTCAACTACGCTACTTTGGGTGATGTCTACTGTTAACATTTCAGGTACAACAATGGAAAAGCCAGACACGGCTGATGACCCATCAGCGAGGATAATGGACTGTGACAAGGCTTGGTCTTCCTGTGGGACTCTCCATACTGCCACTGACTCATGGATGCTGTGATACTACAGAGTCAGATGGTCTTGCAACCTGATACTAAACATTAGCTGGGACTTCTTGTAACTTTCCTCTGGAAGGGAACGGGGGTCAGGTTTGGGAAACAAAGGCTTCCCACCTTATATAAATCCTATTTAAGGATGAGGAGGAAGGCAAATGGGACTCCTCCTCTCCATGGCCTGTCTGCCAAAGGAGAAAGACAACTAAAGCCACCTGAAGGAAAGGTGGGTGTGGGGGAGAGGGAGTCCAGACTGAGACAAGAGTCTAGTCTGAAAAGAAATATTTCTGGAACTCTGAACCACAGAAACTTTGCAACCTGCCTAAAATAATATTTAGGATAAGAAATGACATTAAATAACAGATTTAAAAGTAGCCATCCTTCAACAGAAAAACTTTAAAAACAGGCTTCAAAGAGAAACTGCAGAGCTACAATTCAACTGCAAACTTAACACCATTAATTTGGGCTTGAACAGGGCCTGGGAGTGGCTGGCTCACTACAAAAGCCATTTTCCCTCTCTTGGTTTTGACACCTCCTCATCAGTTACTGGAAGTGGACCATACCCACCCTGACTGAATTGGCCCTGTCAACACTGGTTCTCCACTTGTAAGGCAATTCCCTTCTTTTCATGTGCCAATATATATTTATGCCCGTATCTGTAATTTTCACTCCATGCATCAGAAGAAGTGTGGAGGAGTTACCACAAAAGCTTATGCCCAAATAAATCTGTCAGTCTTTAAGGTGCCACTGGACTCCTCATTGTCATTTTGTAACCTGTTTCTTAAGCATATTGAGCTTAGCTTGTACACTTGCATATTCTGTTTTATTGATCGGTAATCCGCTTTGTTCTGTCTCTTATCTCTTATATTCACTTAAAATTCATCTTTTGTAGTTAATAAACTTATTTCTTGTTTATAATATAACCCAGTTTAAGCAATTTCTAACAGGGGGGACTGGTGCATATCTCCCTCCCCATTGAGGGAGGGGGCGAATTTCATAAAGCCTTTGGGTTTGTACCCCATTAAGGGAGTGGGAACCAGATTTCTGGAGCAAGCCCCTAAGGCTGAATCTTTCTGGAGTGGCTCTGTCTCTCTGTGTAGCTGGGTGTGGCCCTGCCTGAATTCTTGGCTGGAAGAGGTTTGTGAGCCTAACTCAGCAAGGCCAGGAAAAAGGGACCCAGGCTAGCATAATAGGCTGACTCAGTAGCATCCCAGCACATCAGGTGACCTCCCAAAGGGTCCAAACCCATCACAAGTGCCTGTTACCTAGACTTATTTTTGGTTTTTGATTTTATTTTGAAAGGGTGTAAAGTAATAGATTCCAATATTTTTGGATCCAGACATTGACTGCTACTAACAATTTTAAGACTATAAGTTGGCCCAAAGAACCCTTGGTAAATACAGATCATGATGTTTCTGCTCATTGGTCTATTACTTTTCAGAAAACTGCACTGGATCAATGGATTGAATGGTGCTAATCCTGGGTTTCTGTACAACTGACAACAGGATCAGGTGGAGGAATTAGTATGCAAAACTCTAAAAATCAGAAGGGTTGTCCAGACAGAGATTTGTGGGACAGACTATAGTATGTTATTTTATTTTGGATGACAAGACAACGCCAGACATCAGCTAAGAGTGGTTTATAAAGAAATTTGTTTTGAACCTCAGGATTTTCAGACCATTCATTTCAGAACTGGAATAGTTACATCTATAAGGATGGTTGGGTTAGGTTCAGTGGAGATTCAGCCTGTTGCAGCTGCTAAAAACCTGGATGCCTTTCATAATATGGAAGAGTGAGTCTATCACTAAAAATTAAGGTTTGATGTAGATTGTTGGAATAACTTTTCTTTAAATAGTGCAATTAATTTAGGATTAATGCTGTTCACATGGGGAGGGGTGTTAAAGGTTTCAGACATAAGTTTGGGAACCAAATTCTGATATGCTTAGCAAGCAGGAGTCAGGGGTCACAGCTGTGCTTTGACAAAGGAAAATGAGCCCATACATATTGCCACTGACATGCTGGTTATGCTTTGGAATCAACTAGATGCAATGTGGTCTAAGGAATGAGTACAGAACTTGAAATCAAGAACTTCTGAATTCTAATATCAGATCTTCCCTTGAAGTGCTTTGCTGATTTAGGGCCTAAATCATCAGAGAACCTTGGGCAAGTCTTTTAATTATGTAAATTATCAGGCGCAATCTGATCACTTCTTTACAAAGAAGAGAAACAACTTTGTTGGTTGGGAACTGAGAGAGTTCTAAATGACCTCCAGTCCTGCCTATTGTATAGGTGGAAGATTTGGTAGTGAGCACTGTCATTAATCAATGGTATGTTTCTGTGGAGACTGTCCTTGTGATTTTGTGTTATTCTGGTGTCTGAAAGAATAATTTCTTCTCTCATACAGGGACTGTGGGGTAAGGGAGGGGATGCAAAGTAAAAATTATTGGAAAATGGCTATGGGGATATGCCTCGCTTTTGGCACAGGAAACCGCCCCACTATTTTTGAGTGAGCATCCAATTTTCCTCAGGGGAATTTTGACAGAATGATGTCAGCCTTTTGATATAGACATGGGAAAGTGTTTGCTAAGACTTGGCATGCTAGTTGTCATTGACCGCCTGGGGGCCATTTTACTTGTTGTATTTTATAGTATATGTTTGAGTGTAATACATACAGCACCATATTATTATTTTTTTGCTTTTACTAAAAAATGATTTATAAAGGCCTTATTGCCTTTACAGAAATCCATTCAGGCCGAAATTTTCACATGTGCCCTAAAGTTACATACCTAAATAAGACATTTTTAGAAGGGCTGGTAATGCATAAATTCTACTAAAGTCAATGGGCCAAATTTTCAACCCTAACTAAACCGCTTTACACTACCCGAGGAAAAATCATTCATAAATCTACCTTACAAGAAGCCACAGATTTTCTCAACAGATAGTTGGCACATAGTCAGCTTATACCACCAGCTCTATACCACCAACTCTTCCTCTACTCTGTTGGGGCTGAGAAGGGGCTAGATGGAATGGATGGCAATTGATCTGATCCCCAGCCAGAATGGCACTTATGGGACTGCTGTATACAGAATAATTTAGAGCATCCAAAAGCCTGCTTTCAGTCAAGCCAGGGACCATTTTGACACCCAGTCAGCCCAGGACCAGGGAAGCAGAAAGGTAGCCTAGAGACACCTTTTTCCCTTTCCCTTCCAGCTGAGCATCTGGCCCTCTGGGAACAGTAGGTGTTTGACAATCCTGAAAATCAGGTCATTTTTACATAGGTGCCTACAAATAGAATATTGGAGTCTAATTTTATGTTTCTGAGTTTGAACATTTTGGCTGATGTTACTGATTTTTTTTAATCAAACGTAAAAGGAATACACACACATACACATGCATTAATATATATTGCATATAGTGTGTTGCTGTAGGAAGGGTATGAGATGTATAAGGTAAAAGAAATGCAGCAGAGTTGAGGAAGTAGAAATGATGAGCATTACAAAAAGTAGTAACAATTATTTGTTTTCAATCAGTTTTTTTCCCTTGTCCCAATTCCTTCCAGTAATTCAGTTTTTAACCTAATTCAAGCAATATGTGCTTCATTTTCTCTTAAATCTTTTATTCACAGGAAGCACAATACTATGTTAGATATTTATTTTTTGAAGCTGTACTGATGGAATATAATTATTGGCTGAAGCAAAAAGGTATCAATCTTTGTTTAATTATTGTTATTTAGGCATATTACACTTTTATTACTATTGTTAGACAGATTTGTTTAACTCAAGTTGTTAATGGACAAAAATGATCATTTTATTTTGAAGAGCAATCTGTAATACAAAAAAACAAATGTTCATAAGCTCAGATACCACTGTGACAGGCACTACAGAAGACCCTGAAACAGATCATGTGTATTTGATTTATTTCCTTTAAATCCTAGACATGATATACAAAAATAGTGTCCTTATAATTCATTATTCATTCATACTTTCGCTAAGTATTTACAATAACCAGAATCTTAAAATACATTGGCAATCACTCTCAAGTAGGAGCAGAGAGTTTAAGTTTTATAAAACAGAGCAAAATGCTTCACTCCACCTTTGTTATTTATACTGAAAAAAGAAGCTGAATTAAAAAGCCACTTGCTCTGTTAAATATTTCTTCTCACAAAAGTTTTATTGTTTATGTTTTCTTGCATTTCCTCAAAAAATGGTCTTAGTTTGCTCTAAATATCCTAATCTTTTTCTTGGCATATAAAGTATTTAAGTGAATATAGTTTATCATTCATTTTCTGAGCTATATAAAAATATTCTATAAAACCCCTGACAGAAATTACAAATATAAGAGAGTGACAATGTAAAAATTAACACCTGAAACAAAAGAAATCTCAAAAATGAAACAGAACTATAATTCAGTATGTTGCCAACCGATGGACATTTGAAGGCAGCATGGTGAGTGAGTTACATAGAAACCAGGAAAAAAGTATCTTTTGGCTGTTCTGCTCTAGGTACTCTGATAACTGAGATTGTTCAACCTTCCCTTGAGACATAGTGTAGAAAGTATTTCACATGCACAAAGTCAGGGAAAACTTTACAGCTCATCTGCTGTTGTCAGATTAGGCTGCTGAAATGCTCAATACCACCTGATTCAACACACTTTCTGTCCAATGTTTGCAATGTGTAAATCTATTTTCAACCTACTTTGGCAGATAAAACTTTTTTTTTTGTAAACAGTATCTGTCCCCTAATTATTATAAACAATATTTATCTAGAATATATTATAGTGGAAGAACTCATAACACAGATGTTACTAAATAGAGTCACTGTTGTAGGTTGGGCAGGGACAAAAAACTGTTTAGACATCCCCCACGCCCAAATAACCTGTTAGAAAGCTGTATGCTATGTTCCATCTTACATTCATTATTTTAAAGCCCAATCTGCAAGGTGCTGAACCTCTCAACTTCCACTGAAGTCAGAGGGAGTTGAGGGCTCTCAGCACTTTGCAAAGGAAAATGTGTCTTACTGTGTCTATTCCAGCTTTCACTTGCCTTCCTTAGATGAGATGATTTCAGCCTCCTCTGCCACTCACATTAGATATTTTGCAGTCTATTTCTTGCCTATGCTGACAAGAATTGCTGCTTCTAGAAGTAAGGCTTTCTCCTTGTTTCTTTACCATATTTATATATCACAGATGCTAGAGTATTAAAATAACATCACATTTATATAGGTTATCATTATTATTATTATTGTTGTACTGTATATGTGACTGTAACGAAAATACATATGCCCTTATTCATATATGAAAAAACATTTTATAATACAAAGTTTGGAGTGGGCCTAACTTTGCACTTCCCTCCTCAGATAAAACTCTGACTGAAATCAATATGAGATTTACCTGAATAAAAAGTATGTAATCAGGTACTATTGATTGCAATAAAGCGTTAAAGTGATGCTATTAGCCAGAGAAGTAAAGCTTAAGTATTTAGTCATCATATTTACAAGCTGAAGTTTCTCTATATTAAATTGTTTTTTCTTTTTTTTTATTTAAGAGTATTTGGAACATGGAGGAAATCATTACAGGAACAGTACTAAGATTCTCTGAGGTCAAACAGGTAACAATATGACTCTTCAGATGTCGTACCATATAAGAATTTTCATGTACATGTTGTAAAATAATAATATTATCCAACTAATTTTTAGGCCTATCAATCTAGACAGTGCCTCTTTAAAAAATATCACACAAAGAAATGTCTGTGATCCTATGCATCACCCTAGTGATTTATGGCTCAGTCTAGGTTGTTAAAATCTACACCAGCCCCCAGTATGCCCAGAGGGCTGGAGTATAAATTTAGGACTACATACTCCCATCAGTCCAGTGGCTCTCCCACTGATGTCAGTAGGAGGTTTGTAAAAAGGCTGGGAGTAGTCTTTTTATAGTAACTAAACTTGTAAATATTGTTTGCTCAGAACCTCAGTGCCATGTTCACAAATTGGAAAATATTACCAGGTGTGTGGCCCCCACTGTTCCTGCCTTCTGTTTCTCCTCCTTCCCCGTCACTTCTTCCTGTTTCTTCCCATTTCATGCTCTTGTGCATATACACTGTCCGTCTCTCTGCACAGGATCTGGTTCACACGGTGAATATAACCGAATCGCTTGGTAATAGCCACCATTCTATAATTAAATTTAGCATCCTTTTTTTTTTGGGGGGGGGGATGCCAAAGAAAGCCACTACAGTAGCATTTAACTTTAAAAAGAGGTACTATGCAAAAATGAGGAAGCTAATTAAATGGAAATTAAAAGAAACTCACAAGACTGAAATGCCTGAAAGCTACATGGAGACTATTTAAAAACGCCACGATAGAGACTCACACTAAATGTATACCCCAAATTTAAATAAATACATTAAAAAAAAAAGGAAGAGGATCAAAAATGCCACCAGGCCTGAAGAGCAGAGTAAAGCAAGGTGATTTCAGGCAAAAAGGCATCCTTTAAAAATTGGAAGTCAAATCCAAGTGAGGAAAATAGAAAGGAGCATAAAATTGGCAAGTCAATTATAAAAGCATAACAAGACAGGCCACGGAAGAATTTGAAGATCAACTAGCAAAAAAACACAAAAACTAATAGCAAAATTATATATAAGTACATCAGAATCAGGAAGTCTGCCAGTCAGTGGCGTCACTGGATGATCAAGGGGCTAAAGGAGCACTCATGGAAGACAAGACAGCTGAGGAGAAGCTAAATGAATTCTCTGCATTGGTCTTCACCAAAGAGGATCTGGGGGAAGATCCCCACACCTGACCTTTTGACAAACATGAGGAACTGTCCCAGACTGAGGTGTAAATGGAGAAGGTTTCAGAACAAATTGATAATGGGAACTCTCAGGTGCTTAAGACTTTTGAACATGCAACCACTTATTATTATCTAGTGATTTAGGGACTTAACTTTGGGCATACTTTTAAAAAATTATCTTGGCCTTGAAATGTATTATAGATAAAGGTCTCCATGCCTTCCCCTCTTCTTGCCCATCATCTATCCCCTCCTTCATACTCTTTCTTCCTTCCCTTCTCATAATGGCCAGCCAACCTCCTGCCCTTTGCACCACTCCTCCTGTCTCCCCTGAAGCTCTGTGACAGAGAAACCCATGAGTGGTTCACTAATCTGTCAGCAGCTTGTTAGGCCTGACTCACTACACTCACTACACCTCACACAATTGTCATGATATATACCCAAAAGGTGGCACATAAGATATCACTTGAAAAGTAATAACTCACTGATCATTAATATTATTGCATGATGTATGCATGGGGTGTATACAAAGAGTTATGGATATGTGCTAGAATTATGTTCTTAAGATGTGTTTGGCAAGCAATGCGTAAACCCAGTCTGCCTTAGACAATGGAATGTGTAATGGCTTGGCTGATCATCCTGGTCATCAGGCAAAGACAATGAAGGTGTATTTACATAAAAACCATCAAGCTAACAAGGAGACGAGGCACTGTCTCAACTGTCACTGGCAGGGACAGAATGAAATCCTCACTAGACTGCATGGCATCTTTTTTCCTAGAAGGAGAAAATTATCTTTTTCTGAGAATACTTTTCAATGATTTACTGGATTATAAAGACAGAGAGTCTGAACCTCAAATGGTAAGAATTGAATCAAGTGATTGTATACAATGTTACTGTACTATAAAAGGTATCAAGTAAGGTCTTTCATGAAAGCTAATGACACACTGGTGAGTAATATCACTGTGAAGGGTATGTATTAACACTATAAAGGAGTTATGGATATTTAGTAGTACTAGGCTTTACAGCATTGTAAAGTAGGCTGTTGTGACCAAAGGGAAAAACAGATTGTCTCTCAGACAGGAGAGAAGGTAAAATGGTGGAATCAAAACATAGAAATCAGCAGGTGGGTGGGAAGTCCACAGGAAGAGAAGAATGGCATGAGGTCATCCTGCCTCTTGATACAGGGTCAATGAACTCAGAGATCTAAGAGGAAACAGAGATACACTATGGTATCTTTCACCTAGGAAGACAAGGGGAACCAGCACCTTGCATTTCTGTAGAAGATCACGACAGAGGAAAGTCAGCCCTGGCTGGAAAGAAGAAAGATTGGTAAGAAATCTACCATAAAGAATGACTGTAGTTTATTAAGTTAGGTCTTTGCCATTAGAAAGTTTATTTTACTTTTATTTGCTTGTAACCATTTTTGTCTTTATCCCTTGCACTTGAACTTATTTCAAACCTCTCTTTTTGTTAATAAACTTGTTTTACTTTTAATCTAAACTAACCTAGCACTGTGTCTGAACTGAAGTGATAGTTAATTCCAGTTAAAGTAATAATCTGTGATTTTATCTCTTTAAAGTAGCAACACACTTTATTAGTTCTCTGAGTGTTCCAGGAGAGGGCTGGACACCTCAGGGCAGATGGTTCTGGGGAAATTTGGGACTGGAAGTGCATTGGGTCACCCTGAAAGTAGTAACCAAAGCTTGTGAAGACCAGGGTGGGGCTGTTGTAAGCAAGCTGGTGGGGTCAGAGTGCTGAACAAGGGCTTCACAGCACAGACACTTAAGGAACTGGATGCATTTCTGCTAACTGTTGGGGTCCAGGCTGTGAGTCACAGCAGCAGAATAAATAAGGCACCCAAGGTTACAGGACCAGCTATGACAACCTCTCACGGGTCTGGATTGAACCTCAAAATGTTACAAGCTTCCAGTTCAAAGACTAGTTAGCACAGCCCCATGCCATCCACTCCTCTATTCTGAGACCATTGTATCTGTCGCTATGTCCCACCCTAGTGTCTAGATTTTTCCTCTTCTCATTCCTCGACATCTCCTCCCTTGCTCCCTAAATATGCAGTCAGTAGCAGGACAATTTATATTTACAAACATTAAACCATATTCTGACTACATGTGATAACCACTCTGCATAAACACAAAGCTGTTTTGTTATATATCTTTGTAACTTCCTCATTAATCCACCTCCTGCCTACCCAAAAACTCCCCAAGCCAAACCAAACACTCAGTTATACCTCAGATAGCTGGGCTAACAAAATAAAACAATTTCAGTGGTTATAGACCATGCCATTTTGGAGATAGCTGTCAAAAAAGACAATGTTTCAAAAGTGAACATCAGGTAAATATTCAAAATATCCTACCACTACAATGCTTTTTCTGATTATTACCAAACTTCTTAGAAAATTTCTACCCTGGGATGAAGCATGGCATGACAAATTTCAGGAAGATTTGTTAATTTGGGATTGGGGATGAGAGTAACCAAGGGAGTGGGATTGAACACTGGACTCATTATCAGAAGCTACATTCAGTCTCAATTATGAACCGGTTAGGGCTGCCTTAAAATACCCAATTGACTTACTTTAATCATGGAAAATATGTTTGGTTGGTTGCTTTGGAAAATACAATAATTTCTGAGACTTTACAGTTGCAGGGCTCATTACCATCAAGCAGCACAATGAATATATGAAGGAGACATATTTAGTGAAGTGTTCAGCTTCCAGGAGAGCTGAAGTTTTAAATCCAAGAGAAAAAAAACCATTTGAGAAAGTCATAATTAAAAATTTCAGTGCCATAATACATGTTTCTTGTCTAAACCATGTATCCTGTGTGTGCTTAACCATATCTCATGGAGTTCAGAACAAGTGGTTGTTTGGGGAAGAGGGGGACCATCCATCCACATATACAAAACCAAAGGATTCTCATAGCTTCCTCTTCCATGTAAAGCTGTTCCCAAACAGATCATTTAACGGATGTGCATTTTGGCAAATATCTTCCTTTGGAACCACTTCAAACAAAGCAAATTCCACAAGAGACAAGGCTTCTACCTAATACACTGCAGTGATATGACCTCTTGACTGCAACTTTTCTGTATGTGCATCACAAAAGGCTCTTGACAACTGCCATTTCCAGAGATTAATAAAAACATTTTTTTAAAAACCCTATGATATTGTTTGAGCAGAAATATGGGAAGCCAGATACAACCCGGTTCAGTATTTCAATACATTTTAACCCCTGCTCTCCTGGGCTAGATATCTTACTTTTTGACCTATTCATTTTAAACACCAGAAAACTCTTACAGCTGATAACAGCTATACTAAATTCACTTCTTTCTTAAACTGCCTCCAAGCAGAGCCTTAGATTTTATTTGAAGATTAAATCTTCTATAGCACAAATCTGACAGAATCAGAAAGCTTGCTAAAACCATCTAAACTTTTAAAGGCTTCAATATGCTCTGAGAGCATTGGTGCCAGGCATCAGTAACCAAAGATCTTTTTCCAGGAGTCACACAAACCTAACATACTGTTTGTTTGTAAAATTCCTATGAACAAATCATTAAAAAAAATTAATTATCCTATCACTGCGTAATTACTCCAAGACTTACAGAAGTTTTTCTCCCTTCCTGTCTCCCCTCCTCTCCCACACAATACACAATATTTCAGGTACAGGGTAAAATCTGAGCCTCACTGAAGTCAATGGGAGTTTTCCCCTGGACTTCAATGGGGCCAAGATTTCAACCACAAAACATAAAAATATTAGAATCCTAGCCTATCAAGAGAAATAGATATGTGCTCAAGAGAGCACGATAGTGTTGATTACTGATTACTCTCGCCCCTTGCTCCACCGATATGGCCACCAGGTGCCCGTTATCTACCGGGTAATGAGCGTTGGGGTAGGGCGGAGGTTCGATCACTGGATGCCCTGGGGGGGTGTCAAGTGCCCACGGGTAGCGACGGAGAGCACGCAAGCAATCACTCTTAGTGTTCAAGAGAATGAGGGTTTATTAAATGAATCACAGATAAGGATAAGGGAGAACACGATTAGTTACAGCTTGGGCTTACAATACACTACCAAAGCAAATAATACAAATACTGCAATTACAAATAGAAGCTGGCCCTGGTATTTTTCCAAGTCCCAGTAATTATTCAGGTCGTTCCAGGGGTTAGTAAAAGTGATATTGGTGCTATTAGTAATCATAAATGCAGCAACTAATTTCCCTAAATAAATTGTGAGGCTTGACTGATCCCCCTTGCTTTCAAGGTTTCCTGGTCAACGGGTTTCCCCTAGCAGGAGCCTTGGGGCGGCTGGAATCAGTCTTTGCCTCTTATCTAGCAGCACAGTATACTTACACATACAAACCACAAAAGTTTCATTACGGCCGGCAAGCGGTTAGGCTTCAGGAAACGCGTGAGCCGAGAGAGAATCTTCAGGTTGATCAGGCCTGGATACGGTTTCGACAGGAATTCGGGGTCTCTCTGCCCGTCCCCGGGAGGGGACCGGCAATAAATAGTGAATTTGTCGTCATAGTTTGTGATAAGCCAATTGGGGGGTCGCGAGTGGCAAATGCCCATACAAGGGAGGCAGTCGGGCCCCAACATCCCTACCCAGGAAGCAACCGTCGTGAGGGGAACTTTGTCCCTCCAGGCTGGCCGACCACAAGGCTGCTTTTCCTGTTGCAAGTTCTGCTTTCCTGAGCAAGCTACGTTAGCTAGTGGCAGTTCTGAGGGCTGGGGGAAAAATCCGTTGGGGGATGGAGGCCGGAGCACCCGTTGTCTGGCCCTGGGGCCCCACTTGGGGGTCTAACATGCCCCCATGCTCCGGCCGACAACGCCCCACGTACCTAAACCTCAGTGTCTGAGTCAGCATCCGCCCCTACGAGCGGACGTTTCTCAGTAGCCGAGGCAATAAGGGCGCTTCCCACCATCCGCCGAACACAGGCCTTAACAAAAGCGCACCCAAGGCAGAGGAGGCAGAGGCCCACCACAAGCGACACAAAAAGGGATTGAAAATAAGCCTTATAGGCTCCAAGGCCCAACCACTCCAGCCATGACCAGAAGCGGAAGGTCTCTCTGGACTCACGCACAGCAGTTCCTAAGGCCTTAAGATCATCAATTACTTCAGTTAAGTTTCCAGAAATAGAAGAAAGAGAGATACAGCACTTATCTTTAAACTGGGGATACATAGATACAAGGGTTTCACAAAAATCCCGTGATTGTAACAAAAATTGTATCATTAAGCGATTCTGAAAAAAAAAATCTGCTAATTCACCTAACCGCTGATTAACTAAACTAAAGCCTTTTGCAGTAGTATTGGCTAGCGTTTCAATAGCCAGTGATTGGAATAATACTTGCTCACGCAACAACATGTACCCCACGGGGTTGAACGAGACCGCTGAAGAAACCATAGAGGACAACGCCCCCTTCGCCCTCTCCCACCATCCCCAAGAACGTCGAACCCTCCCGGCTAAACTGGGCTGCCAGGTCTTAACATAAACACCGCCCCCTTTTATCAGGATAGAGCCAATAGTACATATGCCTTTGGGGTTGGGGGGGAGTGCCGCAAAGGCTACCTCGCCACATAGCCAGAAATGACCGGGTCGTAATTTGTTTAAAACCCAATTAGAATAAAAATAGGTGTGCCTAAGAGGGTTAAAAAAGGTGCTAAAGGGTGATGGTAAAAGGTGAGTCCCTTTTATATCGGGCCAGCCGTGGGTTAGAGGCAAACCAAGTGGCTATTCGTTCCAGGCTTTTTTGGGCTTCAGGACTCCATATTTCCCGTTTCCGTTTGGACGAGAGGGGTTCCTGGATCACCTCCAGGTCTACAAGGTGTTTATCTGGGATGAAGTGTCTGTGATAATTAATTAGGCCTAAGAGTCTTTGCAGTTGCTTTTTATTCTCGGGCGGGTCTGTTACCCAAGGATCTAGAATCCCCGAGGTGGGTTGGCCACAGTCGTAGGGGTCATAATGTTGGCCTAAGAAGGAAAAGCTTTGAGAGGGCACAAGGTGGCTTTTTGCCTCATTAATTCGCCACCCATTGGCCTTTAGTTCGGTTACCACGGCGTTAGTTACGTGCTGAACTATGTGTTCGTTGGGCCCAATTACAATTATGTCGTCCACATAGGCTAAAATGGTGGTGCCCCCAGTGGCTTCTACCCCTTTTAAGGTTTTCGCGAGAGCGGCCGTTGCCAAGGCTGGGGAATTACAGAACCCCTGAGGGCACACCTTCCACTGGTACTGTGCGCCCTGGAAAGCGAAATTTAAGATTTGGGGTTTGTCCTCCAAAGGGATTTGATAGAACATATCCTTTAAATCCAGGGTGCAGGCCCACCTCCCACCGGCATCGCTTAGCTGCTGCCGTATTTCTGGAATGGTGGCTGGGCCTGCAAACGGGAGGTGTCGGACTCGGCTATTTGCCTGTCTATAGTCAATGACCAATCGAAATTCAGAGGGGTTGCCGGGCTTGGGGATACCCCAGCCGGGAGATAGATAGTTGGACGTGGTCGCCTGTGCTATCCGTCCCTCCTTTAACAACTGGTCGAGTAGCTGCTTAATGAGGGGGATGCCTTCAGGCTTCGTGGGAATAGGGGAAAATTTCCATGAACTGTTATTAACAAGCTCGGGGCTATAAGGGGGGGGGCATCGGGCGACAGGGCGACAGGCAGGGCCTGACAGACCTGTTTTTGTAATCGCAGTCGTTTTATATCCCCAACCCCCAACAAATTTGTTCCTCCCAACAAAGCCTTTACTTTTCGCTTGTACCCCTTATGAATTAAAGTAAAGCTGACTACAGGCTTTTCTTCAATACTGTTAAGACCCTGAACAAACATAGTAGAACTTGTGGGTACGTGGGGCACATCGGGTTTTATAACGGAGATTTGAGCTCCGGTGTCCAACAGAAAAGATACAGGGGTGTAAGGGTGTTTGGGACCGGCTACTAACAGGGTGTGATATGGTCGATCATCCCAAGTCTCTGTGGAGGCCGGGGCGCACCCGGCCTCTACTCATTTTTTGTCCTCAAATAGTCACCTCAATCCTTCCATCCTAACTGCTTTCCCAAATCTTGCTGTTGGGTATCAGACATCTTCCGCAGTGCCTCCTTGGGGATCCCCTTATGTAATAGGAACCCAAAAAGCGCCCTTTCAGCTTTTGTACGTTCAGGGTGCTTAGGTTGACCCTTATTAATGGGGCTCTCAGCTGGAAGGGCCGAAATGGGGTTCTCTGGGGCGGGTCGCACTCGAAGACGGGACATAGCCTCATATAAGGTAATTAGAGGCTCCCCGACCCAACCATGTAATAATATGGTTCCCCCTGTGTCAATTGGTGGTGCGCTATCTATGACTAAGTCCACTGCGTCCCTAGTGACCGGGATCTGGGTAGGGTCCGCGACATAATTGAATGGAACAGGATCCTGTTGTTGTTGCTGGGTTAAGTTCAACGGGGTCGCTTGTGCATCCCACAGTACGATAGATGCCCCGGCAATAGCCCAGATGATCTCGTGGGGTGTATTTATGCTGCCGGGAGGCACAACCAATCCCTTAAGGGTGCCTTTCATGGCCATGGCGGCCGCGGCCGGGGTGGTGAGCGGCCAGAGCCCATTTCTTAAGAGATGGTGGCCCGTGAACCCGCCTGCCCAGCTGGACGTTTTAGCCAGAACAGCGGCTTCTTCCCTATCCACTACCTCCGCCCCATAATCCAGGGCCAACCTACCCAGCCACACTAGGGGCGCCTCGCCCTCCTTGCGCTTCGTGTCTGCTAAGAATTCCTTCAACTCTGCCTTAGTGCGGGTTCGCCATTCGGTGGTCGTAACCGTCTGGCCTGTATTAGAATCCACCTTACTTTTGGTGATAGCAACGGGCATTGCCTCCATCTGCCTCTCCTGCTCAGGCGCAGGTGGGGCTGAGGGGAGAGCAGGGTAGATCGAAGGGGGAGCTTCATAGGGGGGTGGGCTTTTACCAGCCTGCCTCCCGTCCTCCTGCTCCTTGCCACTTATCTCACTTTCTGCACTGTTGGTGCCGCTCGCAGCGGCTTGTTTAGCAGCAAACATAGTGCTTCCATGAAGGACCGCACAGAGGTCCAGCGCTTTGTTTAGTGCACTGAACAAGACCGTGGACACGTCCTCCGACTTAAACTCGTCCGGTCTAAGTTTCTTTGTCCGCCTGGTCTGCTCTAATTCCTGCAGTAACTGGGCTAGCAACCCGTGGGCAGGATCACCTGGCTGAACCCGGGGCGGGGGTATGAGTTTAGAAACAGTGGCCCCGGATTTTTTTATGATACGGCTACACTCCTTCCAAATGCCTGACGGTGTCTCAGTCCGACTAGTTTCCGCAACCCCCGTGCACTGGGGTTGCAGGGAACCATCGGCCGGCTGACACTTAAAGGTGGGATGGCAGTGGAGGAGGCATCCTACGGCCGGCAGGGTTAATGAGGTAGTATAGCTTTTTGACCCTGACCCTGACTCTATAGTACAAATCCAATCTAGGGTGGGCCTCGCAGACTGTCTGCTGGCCACTTGGTGAAATTGCAGGTGTTGAAATTGCTCGAGCTCAGATTGTTCACGGTCCCCACTACACCACGGGCACTGACCCTCCCGAAGGCATCCTGTTCGTGACGCCATGTTGATTACTGATTACTCTCGCCCCTTGCTCCACCGATATGGCCACCAGGTGCCCGTTATCTACCGGGTAATGAGCGTTGGGGTAGGGCGGAGGTTCGATCACTGGATGCCCTGGGGGGGTGTCAAGTGCCCACGGGTAGCGACGGAGAGCACGCAAGCAATCACTCTTAGTGTTCAAGAGAATGAGGGTTTATTAAATGAATCACAGATAAGGATAAGGGAGAACATGATTAGTTACAGCTTGGGCTTACAATACACTACCAAAGCAAATAATACAAATACTGCAATTACAAATAGAAGCTGGCCCTGGTATTTTTCCAAGTCCCAGTAATTATTCAGGTCGTTCCAGGGGTTAGTAAAAGTGATATTGGTGCTATTAGTAATCATAAATGCAGCAACTAATTTCCCTAAATAAATTGTGAGGCTTGACTGATCCCCCTTGCTTTCAAGGTTTCCTGGTCAACGGGTTTCCCCTAGCAGGAGCCTTGGGGCGGCTGGAATCAGTCTTTGCCTCTTATCTAGCAGCACAGTATACTTACACATACAAACCACAAAAGTTTCATTACGGCCGGCAAGCGGTTAGGCTTCAGGAAACGCGTGAGCCGAGAGAGAATCTTCAGGTTGATCAGGCCTGGATACGGTTTCGACAGGAATTCGGGGTCTCTCCGCCCGTCCCCGGGAGGGGACTGGCAATATATAGTGAATTTGTCGTCATAGTTTGTGATAAGCCAATTGGGGGGTCGCGAGTGGCATATGCCCATACAAGGGAGGCAGTCGGGCCCCAACATCCCTACCCAGGAAGCAACCGTCGTGAGGGGAACTTTGTCCCTCCAGGCTGGCCGACCACAAGGCTGCTTTTCCTGTTGCAAGTTCTGCTTTCTGAGCAGCTACGTGACCAGTGGCAGTTCTGAGGGCTGGGGGAAAAATCCGTTGGGGGATGGAGGCCGGAGCACCCGTTGTCTGGCCCTGGGGCCCCACTTGGGGGTCTAACAGACAGCAAGGTCTTAATTTCTTTGTTATTTTTGCTTTTATGTTAGAATTTATCCGCTTCATCTCTCTGGTAGAAAAGCAAGTAAAAAGCTCCAGCTAGAGCAATGCAGAAGGGGTATGTGTTGACTCTCTGGCATCATTCTTACCCTCACTCTGCCCACTCTTCTGATCTTCAGTGGATGCTTTGCAGGGCTCTAATTCCCCAGGTGTGGAAAAGAGTAAGTTAGAGAAGATGAGGAATAGGGATCAAAGGACAACCAATCTGTGCTGTATTGTCTTGTCTCAACCCTGCGGGGGTTCTATGTCCAATTAATGCTGACTGGACCATCTGGTTCCCCTCTCTATTCTGAAATAGATGTTTTGGACCACGATATTTAAGTTCTTTCTATAATACATAGCTCTGTTGTAATTAGAAGTTGGCTTGTATTTTTATTGAAACCTCACCTTTTTTAGTGGTCAGAATAATTGAGAGTCATAGAGTTTGTCTATACAGCCTATGGCAGTGAGCCTCCAGACTGGACTGACAGACTTAGGCTTGCCGGGCTGACACTAATGCTCTAAAAATAGCTGTGTAGACAGCGCTCTGAAGTTGTGGCTTGGGCTGGAGCTCAGGTTCTGAAGCCCATCCCCCCACTCTAGGCTTCAGAGCCTGACCTGCAGCCCAAGCTGCAACTTCAAAGCATGTACTAGAACTCTATCAACCCAAGCTGGGAGGATCATTGCCACAGGGCATGTACACATACCCATAAAGTTTAAGGCTAGAAGGGACCATCAGATCATCTAGTCTGACCTCCTGAATATTACAAGACACCACCACCCAGCACCCACACGCTAAACCCAACAACTAAAATCCAAGTATTACAGCCTATAGGAGACTAGACTAGTATATGCTACAGGCAGAGAAGAGAGAGGTTCGAGGTGCACCAATGAAAGAAGCCCCTGAAACGGCAGGGAAATAATTCAGTGCTATGTCCAGATAACCCTGGCAAGTAACCCACACCTGCATGCTGCAGGGGAAGGTGAAAAAATCCCCACATCTCTGCCAAACTGACTTGGGAAAAAAAATCCGTCTTGACCCCACATATAACAAGGTGGATAAAAATTAATTATTTTTAAAAAACAATAAAAAAATCAGATTTTTTTTAATTTAAATTGGATTTTTTTGATAAAATGCTTTTTGAGGGGAAAAACTATCTAAAGATAGTTTTAATTAAGATACATTATATCTCAAAGATATCTCATCTCTTTATGGAATAGGGATCATAATTCTAATTCTATAATATAATATAATATAATATAATCTGTTACAGAATAGGGACTGAATGGTTTGAACTGCTACAGACTAGGGACCGAGTGGCTAGGCAGCAATTCTGCAGAAAAGGACCTAGGGATTACAATGGACGAGAAGCTGGATATGAGTCAACAGTGTGCCCTTGTTGCCAAGAAGGCTAATAGCATTTTGGGCTGTATAAGTAGGAGCACTGCCATCAGATCGAGGGATGTGATCATTCCCCTCTGTTCAACATTGGTGAGGCCTTATCTGGAGTACTGTGTCAGTTTTGGGCCCCACACTACAAGAAGGATGTGGAAAAATTGGAAAGAGTCCAGCAGAAGGCAACAAAAATGATTAGGGCCCTGAAGCACATGACTTATGAGGAGAGGCTGAGGGAACTCCAGAAGAGAAGAATGAGAAGGGATTTGATAGCTGGTTTCAACTACCTGAAAGGGGGTTCCAAAGAGGATGGATCTAGACTGTTCTCAGTGGTATCAGATGACAGAACAAGGAGTAATGGTGTCAAGTTGCAGTGGCGGAGGTTTAGTTTGGATATTAGGAAAAATCTTTTCACTAGAAGGGTGGTGAAGCACTGGAATGGGTTACCTAGGGAGGTGGTGGAATCTCCTTCCTTAGAGGTTTTTAAGGTCAGGCTTGACAAAGCCCTGGCTGGGATGATTTAGTTGGGGATTGGTCCTGCTTTGAGCAGGGAGTTGGACTAGATGACCTCCTGAGGTCCCTTCCAACCCTGATATTCTATGATTCTGTGAATGTTTAAGACAAATTTTGTAAATGAGTTCCAAGAGTTCATGGATTAGGGACCCAATTTTATGGGGCTCCAGGGGCTTCTCTATAGATTATTTAGGTTAATCTTTCTATCTACCCAATGGGACTCAGTGCTCAGTCTAGAAGATACCATCAGAGATGCTTAGTTTTTCAGTTCTCAAACTGTGGATTTGTGTCTCCAGAGACAACATGCTTGTTAATAGCAAAAATGTTTCAAATAAAATAAATAAATAAATAAATAAATAAATAAATATTTAGAGGTGAGAAATAACAGACCTCAAACCTATTGTCCCTCTACAAATTTGTGTACATAGAGTCAATCCTTTACCTGTCTCTAAAAGCGCAAAGTTTCAAATAGTTCAATGAATAGAAGATTGTTAGGGGCAGAATAGATCTGGACAAGGAGAAGAAGTCTGGAGATAAATGTGAGAACGGAGGGACAGGCAGTAGAAACAAAAGTGAAACTGTTTGAGGAGCATATTCCAGAAATCTTAAGTCTTTCTGAGTGTAGCCTTCATTGATTTGAGATCTACCATACCATTCTCTCACTAGAAGGGAAAACCTATAATGGCAGCAGGCCATAAGAGAGCTTGGGTCTCATCTATCTTTGAAGAATATGTATTAAGGTTATAACAACCCACAAGAATGCACTTTTATGTAGAAATCCATGCTTAAATCAAGTCTTCCTGACCAGTCATTTAAATCATATACACCCTGGTTAGACCTTGAGCATGTGAGCAAGAACCAGCCAGCCAAGCCCCTGACAGAATGCTCGGTGCCACCTCAGTGCAATAGCTCATACCGTCCTGAGTCCCATCTCCAGTTGTGGCCATATCTGAGGTTTCAGAGAAAGGAGATTAAAAGACACTGGAAGTAAAACAATCTCTTCCTGACCACTGTAGGTAGCCAGCTGAAGACCTGAAGCATAAGTTTTTTTAGGAATATAAACTGGAAGTGAGCCCTGGGGCTACTGAGCTCTGCCTCTTGCCATTACAAGCCTCCACAACTCTTATTGGGAGGCTGTTCCAGAACCTCACCCCTCTAATAGTTAAGAAACCATCTTCTAATTTCCAGCCTGAATTTGTTCATGCTCTATCCAGTTATTCAGCTGAGTCTCAGAACTGTAAAGTATCACTTGCCTACACCAAAACAGCAGAGGGCAAACAAACTGAGCTTTTCAATTCTCCATGAGGAGAATTCAACAAACATTTATAAATATGCATTTAACTAGTATCTGTTCTAGTCTATTGGCTACATAATGCAAGGCTTTGTTTTTAAAATTGCCTAAACAAATATTTAGCGGAGCTGGTCCAATCTATGGGGTATACAGTATGCATTGAAGAAGAAAAAAAAATCCAGCCAATTATGCATTTATTGTAATGTATTTTGTAAATAATGTACTTTTTAAAACCTGGTGACATATTTATCTGAAATACCTTAATAGTTCTGAAAAGAGTTATTCCAATCTCCTGGGTAAATGCCAGCATTTTATATTTTTCTAACAAAACACTCATCCAGACAGAGCAGGGTGGATTGATCTAAATCACAGATTTTAATCATGATTTAAATCAGCAAGCAGGAAACCGTGACTTAAAAAAAAATATTTTAATCTTATTTTGCCTTTTACTTTTCAGTTATTTCCCTAAACAAAGAGTCATTTGCATTGGTTAGTATAACCACTTGCACATGATGAATTGTGAATTTACACTAAATTTGATTCTTTTTGCTATCCACATTTATTTAAGCAATTATATACCTTAACATGCATTTATTCAGATTCCTAATTTTAACATTTTTTAATTATGTTAGAAAATGGTGATGACATATTTTTTATTAATTAGATGATTTCTTTTACTCAGGATTTGTGTCAAGCAGCAATGCGAAGGAAATAGGAATTCAATAAAAAAGTATAAAACCAGCATTTTAGAATTGTTTTATTAATTAAATAAAACTATTTTAAATGTGCTTGATATGTACCAAAAAAAGCAAGTTTATCAAAAGTAACTGGTTTATTAAATAAAGGAAGTATTACTGGACTTAGTGAATTGACCGATTGTTTCTGGTTACCAGGAGCCAGATTTTCAAAGGGATTTAGTTGCTTAAAGATGCGGGTAGTTGCCAAGTGGGATTGTCCCAGACAGGAAGAAAGAAAGACAAGATGCAAGGGATATGGTTTGATTAGGCTGCAACTTTATTAACTTAACTCATATGGGAACTATCCAACAATAACTCCTATAGCGTAGGTCACCATTTCTTCCTAAACACTTGCACTTGACGGAGAGCTGCCATCAGCCCCCCACCCCTCCACAGCTTATCCTCAACCTGTTGCTGTGACCCCATCTCCCATATGAGGGCTAAGGGGCTGGGGAAAGAGGGTTCTCTCCTTGCAGCACTAGACATTAGACTCCCCAACCATGTTCCACAGCTTCTTCAGGGGATGCTTTCCCCATAATCCACTTCCAACTCTTGTTTATGGGTCCTTTATGGAATGACTATTTGCACTGGACAGCTCCCAAGATGTAACAATCTGACCCATAACTCCTGATTTACCCCACTGTGTGGAAGATGAAAAAATCCAACCCTGCCCCAGCCCATCTGGCAGTGAGGGAATATTTCGTTTCTAGTACCAAAAAGGCAACTAGCATGATGTCCCCAGCAGACCAAAACCAAAACCAAAACCAACCAACCAAACAAAAAAGCCTGGCTTTATGCTAATCCCAGAGGTGAGAGGTTCTAATCTGGTATCTTGTCTGGCAAAAGGTCTGGCATTTTGTCTGTCTTTCTTCCTGTCTGGGACAATCTGGTGTGAGAGGGGACTCAGGGTGGAGGCTTAGTGTGATGGGGTATACACATCCCGCATTGGGTAACAAGGGGTTAAGGAACTACTCTGGGCCCAGTCAGCCTTGCCCTGCCACACCTGTAGAAAATGCATCAAATAGAGGAAGAGTTAAAGGGCAGGAGAACAGCTCATTTGGTGGCAGACCAGGGAAGGGAGCAGACCTGAAAGCTGCAGCAGAGGAGAGTGGAGGGAAGGCAGAATGTCTCCCTAAACTGCCCAAAGGTTCCTCTCTGAGGGAAGGGAAGGCTGCAAAAGACAGCTGAAGAGGGAAGCATTTACCTCTCCCCCTCATATAAACTCTGGATTTGGTTAATCCACCTTTTCTTGTTTGGATACTCGCAATGAGGGAAAGCCCTAGGACTGAACTGGCCCAGGAGGGTGGGCCATATTGCAGGAGGAGGCAGATGCTGCCCAAGAGAGAGAAAGAGTGACTTTGTTACACGCAGCCACCAGAAGGAGCCTCATGGTGAGCAGACAACCCTCATGGTGCCTTAACCCAGATGGAAACCTTGGGAAAATCATGGCGGGGGGGAGATAGGAAGTGGCCTAGGGACGGCAGCCGTAAGCATCCCCTGGCTGTCAGATCATTGATAGCCCTCAAAGGGCCCAGGAATGGGAGGACCCCAACTTCTCTACCAACAACACTCTGGCATATCACGGGCCTAAGTCCTGACCACTAAGCGATGCTCTCCTACCAAGAACCCCGGGCGAGGACTCTTATATGCCCACCCCCAAGTGAGTGAAGGCTTACCTGAGGCCCACTAGCCTACCCCGCAGCTCATCTGATGCCATCTTCTGCTTCCTGGTCAGCCACCTCCCAACTCTTGAGGAAGGATGAACCCTTTAAGGATCCATTGCTCTTTCTTACAGCTGGTCCAGAACAAGCCCCCTTGTCTTGCAATTATGGTGGCTGCATTTTCAAAAGTACCTAAGCAGGTTCTATGCCTAACTCGCACTGAAATCACAAACAATAGGAGTTAGCATCTAACCTGCGTAGGAATTTTTGAAAATCCCACCAGAAACCTATCTGTACCTTTAGGTGCCTAAATACCTTCTAAGATCTGGCACCAATTTTTTAGACCTTTTACTAGAATTAATCGTCTTCCACCTGTTTTTTATTAATAAGGCTTGTCTTCAGTGCAATGTTAGTGCAAGTAATCTACAGGATAATTATCTCCTCTTAGTCTAGCTCGAGTGAGAGTGTACACACGGCAAAACAATACTTAAGCTGCCGAGAGTGAGTGCATTAGCAACACAGAGTAGCATCCCCAACTGCATTACTAGCTCCAGCATCTGCAGCACTTGAGCTTTAACCCATATCCCCTGATGGACCAGCTAGCTGGAGTTTAAAGCACCATTTAACTCTAGCTAGAGAATGTTGTGTGTCAGCAAGATCAGGCTAGGGGCAAGAGTCAAGTTATACCTCGTGCTAACATTACAGTGAAGACAAGCCCATCGATGGGAAGAGGAAAATAAGCTTTCCTGCTTTTTCAGTTCCCAGAAGGTTTCTCAACTTCCAATGAACTAATCCAAATGAAGAAAAATATTCTCTCTGCACCTACTAGTTAAACTGAAACCTAAAGCAATTAAAGCAAAAGCTTTTCTGCACAACAAAAATCAAAAGTACTTACATTTGGGAAACATAAATGCCAGCATTTGCTCCATTGTAAAGATTGAAAATAAAAGATATTTAATGCAGCAAGTTCTGGCCTTAACACAGATTGTCAAACTTTTATACTTAATTTTAAATGGCTTTACTTTTAAAAAGAAAACAAAATGTAATTTAAATAAAAAAATCTGATTTAAATAAAACATTCAGATATTTTGATTTTTTTAAAAAAACAACCCTTGATTCTTATCCATCCTGTAACAAAACATAAATACAACCTCCCTCCCTCCCCCCGCCACACACACACACATTTAAGTTATCTTAAAGCAGGAACACTTCAGTTAATATTAGTAAATTATAACAGAGTAAACTTTACATTGCTCTGAAAACTTACCTCTAAAGTTTCTTACTTATTGCAGTCTTGCAGTCCTTAATGGGATTACTCACATGAGTAAAGGACACAAGATGAGGCACTTACCTTTGTTGTTCTTTGAGATGTGCTGCTCATGTCCATTCTAATATGTGTGCATGCGTGCATGCTCGTCAGAGGGTTTTAACTTAGTGGTACCCATTGGGTCAGTTGTGGAGCGGTGCCTTCATGGTGGTATATATAGGCCCCTGCAACCTGCCGCCTGCTCAGTTCCTTCTTGCCAGATTACTCCGACTGAGGGGAGGTGGGCAAGATTTGGAATGGACATGAGCCACACATCTCAAAGAACAGTTACGAGATGGTAAGTAACCGTTTTTTCGTCTTTGAGTGCTTGTTCATGTCCATTCCAATAGGTGACTGCCAAGCAGTTTCCATGGAGGAGGGGTCGGAGTTCACCGACTTGCTGACTGAATTATTGCCCTGTTGAAGGCTGCATCGTCTCTTGCTTGTTGAGTGATGGCATAGTGCGATATGAAGGTGTGGACGGAAGACCACATTGCTGCCTTGCATATGTCCTGAATACGGACTTGCGCGAGGAATGTGGCAGAAGAAGCCTGCGCTCTTGTGGAGTGTGCTATCAATGCCGGGGCTGGAATCTTAGCCAGTTTGTAGCACGTTCTGATGCAGGACGTGATCCACGACAAAATGTGCAGAGATGAGATGGGAAGCCCTTTCATCCTTTTGGTGATTGTAAGAAAGAGCTGTAGTGACTTATGAAATGGCTTTTTGCGTTCACTGTAAAAGGCTGGGGCATGCCTGATATCCAGAGAATGGAGTACTCACTCTATGTTGCTGGAATGGGGTTTAGGAAAGAATACCAGTAGAAATATGTCTTGGTTTACATGAAAGTGTGAGACTACTTTAGGTAAGAATGCTGGATGAGGGTGTAGTTGCACTTTGTCTTTATAAAAAAAACCATGTAGGGGGGCTCGGAAGACAGCACTCTGAGTTCAGAGACCCTTCTGGCTGAGGTTATGGCCACCAGAAAAGACACCTTCCAGGACAGGTAGGCTAGAGGGCAGGTTGCCATGGGCTTGAAGGGGGGCTCCACAAGTTTGGAGAGAACGAGGTTAGATCCTACTGGGGAACAGGCTGCCACACCTGCAGATAAAGCCTGTCCAAGCCTTTGAGAAACTGACCAACCATGGGATTTCCAAAGACCGACCTACCCGCCACACCTGGGTGGAATGCTGAGGTGGCAGCCAGGTCCACCTTAATACATGGTATAGCCAACCCCTGTTGCTTCAGGTACAGAAGGTAGCCACCATCTGAAGGACTCAAGAATTGGAGGTGGGAGGGTAACCAGTCTGTCCAGAGGGTCCCAGCTCGGTCTGTATACTTTTACTAATCAAGCCTGGAATGGGCAAAGGCGCAATTTGGCATGTTGTATTACATACGTGCAGGCCGCCATATGTCCCAGAAGCTTCATGCAGTATCTGGCCATAGTTCTTGGAAACCGGCGGAGGATCTCGAAGCTGCCCCTGATGCTTTGGAACTGGGACTCGGGCAGGGAAGCTCTGGCTTGAGTGGAGTCCAGGAGAGACCCAATAAATTTTATTTTTTTGGGTTGGGGCTAGGGTAGACGTGGGCACATTCAGAATGAGCCCCAGCCTGCTGAAAGTGGCACGTGATAATGACACATGCGCTTGCAATTGCACCTGCACTCAAGAATAGCCCTTGATGAACCAGTCATCCAGATGTGGAAAGACCCGTACCCGGAGTTTGCGAAGGAAGGCTGCCACAACTGCCATGCACTTTGTGAACACACAAGGGGCCGCTGAAAGCCCGAATGGTCAAAAGCAGCTTGGAGGGAGGTTCTAGCTGCCACTCTGCCCTCCTCTATGCAAATTCCTGTCATGACTCTGTCGGAAGCAGTTCCTGAAACTTGGAGAGGGCATTCCAAGAATTGTATGCGTAATGGCTAAGTACCGCCTGCTGGTTGGAAATCTGAAGCTGGAGCCCCCCCGTCGAGTATACCTTTCAACCGCAGAGGTCCAGCTTCTTGGCATCCTTATTTTTAAGGGTGGACTCCAATTGCTCCAGCCGGTCCCTGTGGTTTGCGTGCATCCACCACCAAGGTCCCTGGTTGGGGGTGGGTGAAAAGGTACTCCTACCCCTTTTGTGGGATGAAGTAACACCTCTCTACACCCCTGGATGTAGGTGGTATATTGGCCGGAGTCCGCCAGAGCACCTTCGTGGTGTTTGGAGCTTTTATAAGTGACTGGAGGGACACTCCAGGGTGAGTATGTCAACAATCGAATCCGAGTCCTCACAACCTCCTCAGTTTGCATATTGAGGTTCTGGGCCACCCTCCTAAGGAGGTCCTGATGGGATTTCATGTCCATTGGCGGGAGGGACGTAGTAGTCCCCGCTACTGCCTCGTCCGGCGAGAAAGAAGATGAGGCTCGAGGTGGGACAGGGTCAGGTGACATGTTTAGGGACATCCACGGCTGCTGCGACTGGTGGTGTGGGATGCACTCGATCTGGGAGACTTGGGGTCTGAACCGCGTCGTGGGTCCTCGAGAGCCTTGGAAGTGTCAGGGGCGATTGACATCATGTGAGTGGGGAGGAAGGCACAGGCAATAGAAACTACTGATGCACCCTGGAACTATGCCCTTGGGCCAAGGTGTCCAAATGGACCATAGTACTGGGTCCTGCCACTGGGGTGGCCAGGACAGCATCAGTACCGAGGTGTCCTCTGCTGTATGATGCTGAGACCGGTGCCAGAATCTTGAGCAGGACCAGCTGTGTTGGGACACAAACGACTTCGCCTCTGACTCAGAGGAATAGTCCAAGACTGACCAGGGAGGGGCGGCCCTGACGGTACCGGGTAGCAGTACTGAGATGATGGAGAATGGCACCACATCATGGTGGGTTTGCCCCGGTGCCGGATTGGTGGTGCTGCCATCTGTGACACAGATGGTGCTGCCACTGGTGCCCAAAATGGTGCAATATGTGTACAGGGCATTGGCGCTGCTTGATGAGCCGGGGCTTGCACCATATGCACCTGAACCAGTGCCATCATGGCAATCAAGTTCTGCGTGGCCTCAAGTGTCTGGTGTGGAGAGAAGATCCAGGTCCTCCTGTTTGTTCTTCTTGGCAGGGGAACGGCCCCTCTCCATCTTTTTCTCCTTATGAAGCACCGGGGATTGTGATCGGTGTCGTGGAAGGCTAGCTCATCGGTGCAAGTCCTTCCTCGGCGCCAGGTGTCCCGCACTGAGGCCAGTGCACTGTGCATCAAGGCTGCCAGTGCCACCTCTTGTGCTGGCTGAGGCCGGAGAGAAGACTCCATTAAAAGGAGTTTCAGCCAATAGTCTCTCTCCCTTTTGGTTCTGGGCTTGAAGCCTCTGCAAATACTTCACTTGTCCTGCAAATGTCCCTCTCCCAGGTCCTTCAGACAAGTGGTGTGTGGATCCCCTCTGGGAACAGGCTTACCACACCTATCATACGGCTTGAACTCCTGGGGCTGTGGCACGCCCCGGCAATGAGGAAAAACTTAAGGGGCGGGACCCCAACTTAAATTTACTAACTACTGTAATAACGATTAAACAACTATGTACAGGAAAAACCACTGGGAAAGCACTTGCTAAAGCAAGAGACAAGTTGCTCCAACAACCGTCACTGAGGATGCAGCGGGTCAGCAGGGGCCTATATACACTGCCATGAAGGCACCACTCCAGGGGGCTCCACAGCTGACCCAACGGCTAATGCTAGGGTAAAACCTTCCGATGATCGTGCACATGACACATGCATACATCTATGGAATGGACATGAGCAAGCACTCAAAGAAGAACTGTAAGAAATTAGTTGTACCTCTTGAGATGGAGGGGCAACATTAATATATCTGAAACAGAGGGTTTACCTTAACTTTGAGAATCATGCTTTTTTGCTATTATAAAACCAGATCCTTAGTGGATTTTATTTTCAGATAGATACAAAGAATTTTTACTACATTTCTCACTCATGTTAAGGTCCCAATTCAGCAAAAGCACTTAAGCACATGCTTATCTTGAAGCACATGAGCTTTCCAAACTCCGTTTGCCAAACCACTTAAGCATATATTTAAGCCTCATTAAAATCATGCATCTTTTGCCTCGTAAGTGTCACTATTTTAAACATATAATAGTGAGATATTATTGTTGCTGTTGTGTATCTTCCAGTATTTCCATTGTAAAGACAACTTTATAATTCAGTTATTAAATTAATGCTTAACTTAAACATGCCTGATAAAATCCAATCTTAGGGATATATGTCTGTTTACCAAATGTAAAATAAATAAATGTTGTCATCATTTATGATGTATTTATAGCACCTCTATATTTAGACTTCTCTTTTCAATTTGATTTTGCAGGATGCTACTCCATAACTTAAGCTCTTAAAATATAAATGCCAGAGATATTCAGGTTTAAGAGGAGCAGTTGCTCACGCCTTTTTACACAAATTAGTGCTAAACTTAATATAAGGTAACTTTGTTCCGAGTGTTTATGTTGTAAACTATGGAGAACATTTGACTGAGAACACATCACATATTGTAATCTGTGGTACTGACAAAACTTGGCATTCTTTATCATTCATTTTCACATTCACCTAAAGCATGAAGAACTATAAAAAAGATGCTTCAGAATCTATATTTTATGTTGTTAATGTTGACTCGCTAGGACTTAAATATTAATAAATTCTAGATGAGGCCACATAACTAAATTAGAACAAGCACAAGATCATTCTCACACCCACATGCTTACTCTCTTCTCTCTTATTCATTTAATTTACAAGTATGACAGGGAAAGCAGGCATGTTAGCTCAACGGGCATACTGACAAATCCTTTTGCAGAAAGTAATTGACTAGGGAAGTGAAAATTCAAACCTTGGTAGCAGAGAACTGCAGGACAAAAAGTTAAATTTCTTAAATAAATAAAGGAAATATATAGAAGACTTTCTAGAGCATGTAAACAAGCATGAATGTCAGACTTTTACTCTAACTGAATACTTTTTGAGCTAAGTCCATCCTTTCTATTTAGATATCTAACTTTCATATGTACACTTTCTAAAACACATTTAAGAAACATTAAAACATCAAGAACAAGGGAATTTTGAACATAGGCCCAACTCCATTCTTAAGTCACTAGTTCGGGTGTAGAATTTTTCAACACATACAGTGTAAGACATAACACAATTTTAGGGATACCTGCAACACTTGGGTGGAATAAAATGAATACATCAACCATTTCCTTGGTTCTTGACTTAAGGTAGAATGTCAGTGTTTCTAAACACATTTTGTAGATTACATTTCATTGTGCACCTTGTGGGTTTGTTATTTCTTTTCTAAAAGGATTATTCCTACGTCAGGGTGCAAAAAATGACCTCTGACTATTGAAAAAGGGGCTGTAGAAATCATATTCCTGATTTCAAATGGGAGTTCCAGATCCTAAACCTACAGTTCTCCTATATTTGCAGGGACCTTGTGAGATCCACTAAAGGAAGGAGATTGTTCATACCCATGAATTGGGGTTGTGGAATATAACATTCAGCAGTCTGGACCAATAAGCTTCTCTTTGCTGTTTGAACTTGCTAGGCAGAGTGATTAACCACTTTTAAATTTCCAAACTTCTCTCTCCATCCTGCTGCACTCATTCTGCAGAGTCAAAATTTTTGCTTTTCTTCCACTGTATTGAATGGGAACCTAAACTACCAATGGGTCAGAGTTTTTTCCTCATGTTTATTATGAATCTCAGAAAGAATTGAATTCACTTGGGCCATTGTATCTCAGGTGACAGTGAAAGCCTCTTCACCAGGCAGAAATCCTCAAAGCAGATATTCACTAAGTGCTTGTCTACACTTAAAATGCTACAGAGGCACAGCTGCGCTGCTGTAGCACTTCAGTACAGATACTACCTGTGCCAACAGGAAGGGTTCTCCTGTTGGCATAGATAATCCACCTCCCCAAGAGGTGGTAGCTAGGTTGATGGGAGAATTTTTGCATTGACCTAGTGCTGTTTATATCAGACTTAGTTCACTTAACCATGCCACTCACTCTTTAGTGAAGTACTTATGCTGACCTAATTTTATAGTGAAGACCAGGCCTAAGATCTTGCTTTCATTGAGGGCTGCTGATTCCTCCAGTAAGATTTTTTTTAATACCTTAGTGCTGAAGCAAGACCAAAAGTGATGAAGGACTATGGGAAATATCTTGTCTGAAATCAAAACAGATATTTCCAATAGAAGAATCAGTATGTGAAGGTACATGTCTTTTAGCTTTATTGACATGAGAAATTTGCTTCACATAATGCTAGCTGGGATTCCATCTTAAATATTTTGTACTGGATAAAATTATTCAACTCTTTGAGGTCTAGGACTGGATGGTTCCCCTACATCTTTAGATGACTGCAAAAGAGAGAGAATAGGTTTCATTTCCTAGCCTCTCCTGAGTGACTGGACATATATGCGTCCAACACCAGTACATGATGTATGGTTTCTGATACCTTCTGGTTTCTGTTTGGTTTGGTGGGGTGAAGCAAAGGAAGCATAGAAGGGATGCAGCAAAGTGTCAAAGGAAGAAAAGGAATCTCTGTGTAATTTTTCATCATGGCAAAGAACTATCAGTCTGAAGTGATTTTCATCACTCGCACACATGAGTTTCAGCATCCTAGAGGAATTTCCAGGTGGAGGAAAATACTGGTGCACAAGCTAAATCCATTGTGCAGACTTGTCTAGCTTGTGCATATAGATATCCAACTCCAGTAGCCCTGAAGTTGACTTTAGGGGAACAGGAAGACCCTATCCCGATCCTTATAGGATTTAGCTGAGGTGACTCTGGGTTTAGGGGCTTACTTGCAAGGAACAATATTTTAGGATTGTTTTTAATGGCCATATCTTCCCAGAAAGGATAGGCCATAGTGGAGCACAGTTCCAAAGTCACCAATCCATGGATTTAGTCAGAGGAAATATGAATTACACAATGGTGCCATCAAAGCCAGTCTATTACTCAATCTCCAGTAGCAGTTCATACACAATGGTTAACAATGAGAAGAAATCTAGCTGCTATTAGGGCAAGGGGCACTGGATTTACAGAAGCCTGCTAAAGTCTTCAATCCATAGGAAAGAAGTATGGAAGACATAGGCAGCAGTGAAGAACCTACTAAGACCTTTAAGTTCCACTCATTCAGTTTTTCATGGAGAGAGACCACTTTTCTGTCCTCAGAGTCCAAAATGGAATTACTAGCCTTTAGCTGAATGGAGGATCTTCTAAACTTAGTTTTTTTTATGCAGCTGGAGCGGTGAACCACGGCCAGTGGGAGCTGCGATCGGCTGAACCTGCGGATGCGGCAGGTAAGCAAACCGGCCTGGCCCACCAGGGGCTTTCCCTTAAAAAGCAGTGGACTGGCTTTGAGAATCACTGGGCTAGAGCATATTTGAAGTAAGCAGCAACAAGAGAACACATAGATAATCCTCGAACCTCCCCACCCCCCCCGCCTCGCCTCACATAGCTTGGGTTAAACACATGGAGATAATTATTAATTTATTCTGATTTATAACACTAGCCCAGCTTAGGCACTATTATTATTACTTATATTACAATATTGCCTACAGTCTCCAATCATGACTTAAGGCTCTATTTCATTAGTCACTGTGAAATATATAATAAAACACACACCCTGTCCCACAGACCTCACAATCTTAATGAGAGACCACAGGCAGATAACACAGGCATACATACTCTATAAAGACAACTATAAACTTACAAAAGAAATCAATAACTTTTCCCAGCAAGTTTTTCAGAGCAATTTCCATCCCCGTTATTCCAACCATCAGTGCACCCCTTTTGAAGTAGCCTAGGAAAAAAGCCAGGCTTTGCAGCATTTCCTGAATGTCAAAACTCTTGGGCGCGATTGCACCAAGGGAGAAAGTAATTTCCACACTTTCCACATCAGACCCCTCATCAAAAACGAGGTACTGCCAATCAAAACCTGATCCAGTCCCACTCTCTGGGTGGATACGAGTCTGTTGTGAGGGGATCCAACCACTGAATCTGAGGTGTTGCTAAGCTTCCTGGGTCATGACTGATCACTGTCTGTTGGTTTGGGGTCACTGAGGCATGCTCCACAGGTGCACATCCTGTGTCTACAGTGGGACACTGCAGTCTGGCCACCTGCATCCTGAAATCAATGCCTCAACCCTCCCAACCCCTAGTTGCAGAGACATGTTTCTCCCACAGTCCATTTGGATGTCAGAGCTCTGCGGCAGTAAAGCTAGGAGACACAGGCTAGCAACGTAATTTCTTAAACATACATAGTTTACTCTTTAAAAGCACAAAACAGTTACAGATCAGTGAAAATCAACGAGCTCCTGAACACAATCCATACTTCGTGTGATCTTAGCCCTTTTTGTGAGGCCCCTGGGTTTGGTCCATGTTTTTAGGAGAGGCAAAATCCTCCATTTCTCCTTCAGGGCCTACTGTTTCTGCCAATGGAATGGCTCCCTAGCACACAGAGCTCCGCTGCTTTTTTAAAAACACACTTTCTGACATGTTGCCAGACTCAGATACACCTCCCCTTAAACCATGCAGAGTTATTGCAAACCTAAAACCGGCAGCCAAGTACAATCTCATTGTTCACAAGAAAGAGTCCACTAGCTAAGAGCCATTAAAAAAAGTTAATGTCCTCTGATTGTCCTCCGAGTGGCTCCCTCTGCAGTAGTTCTCCATGCCCCTTCCTAGACAGAGCAGATGTCAGTCGTTCCTCACAAACCGTTTGTCCATATATAGATCTAAACTGGAATACCAAATGGTTGGCAGAGTTTGGTACAGCACATAAACTAGATGACATCACTGCATAGAGGTCTACCCCAATCTGTCACACTGCCAACTCCTCATGTTTAAACAAAGGAGCTGCTAATTCAAAACTGCCAAACTAAATTATTGTGGTATCACACAAAGATAGAGGTGGCCTCTAAAACTGACAGGGTGAAAACCATTTGAGGCTTATAGGTCAAATGATCCTCTGCAATTGCACCTAGAGTGAAATTAGAAACCACCAGACTATGCACTCCCTTCGCACAAACAATCATAATGGAATATGCCACTTTCTGCATTTGGTGCTTGATCCTATACGGTGATAACCAATATGGCTGTGACCTAATAAAACATTTAATCATGTGTTTTAATTTATGCACATGAATAGTCTCATTAATTAAAGGCACGCACTTGCTTAAGTGCTTTATTGAATCACAGTCAGAATACTCAGCACCTTGCAGGATTGAGTGCTAGATGAAGTTTCCAAATGATTTTAAGTTGTAATCCCATCTAGAACCATTGGCATATTTCAGCCTCAAGGAGACAAAGACATGGTTAACTTTAGTGAAGTCCTCACCTGAAAGTGAAGCTTACAGCCTTCTCACCTTCAGTTTAAAGAAAGGACAAAACGAATCACTTTCCAGTCTTCTAGCACTCTGCCTGATAGCAGAGGAAAGAATGAATATCTATGGCTAGAATTGTCATAGGCACATAGATTTTAAGGCAAGGGACTATTCTGATAATTGAGTCTGATGTCCTACATAACAGAGGCCACAGAAACTCACCCAGTAATTATATAGGAGTTGGGTGCAAACTCCCTTTGACTCTTTTGAAAATCCTATATAATCAAGGTTACATTACCAAATAGATTTTCCGTACTATAATTATTTTTGTATTATGGAGTCCTTTCACAACAAACAATAGAAGTTTATTAACTTACAATGCAAAAGCCTGCAGATGGGGAGGGGGAGAAGGATTTTTGAAACTGGAATAAGGATAATGATACTGTGAATAAGACCTCCAAAGGTAGATCTTTATTTTGCTTTTCTATTCATAATTTAGAAATGTATGGAACCATTTTAATAGTTGTCTTGTTGGATCCATGTCTTATAAATAGTCAGTAGAACTTCTGCACAGAAATTATTCTGCTTTTAAAGGAACAATTCTGTGACCACCTAAAAGTAGTTTAATCACATTTTTAGTATGAAGTTTATAATGGCCATGCTAGATTGACTGTGTCCTAATTCTGCGGTGTTCTCTGTGTGCAAGAGTACATACACATTATGATTAGGGCCCTACCAAATTCACTGCCATGAAAAATGCACCACAGACTGTGAAATCTGGTCTTTTGTGTGCTTTTACCCTATCCTATACAGATTTCACGGGGCAGACCAGTGTTTCTCAAATCGGGGGTCCTGACCTAAAAGGGAATTGCAGAGGGGTCACAAGGTTATTTTAAGGGGGTCACGGTACTGCCACCCTACTTATGCCCTGCCTTCCGAGCTGGGCAGTCAGAGAGCTGAAGCTCTGAAGGCAATGCCCTGCCAGCAGCAGCACAGAAGTAAGGGTGGCAATATCATACCATGCCACCCTTACTTCTGTGCTGCTGCCTTCAAAGGTGGGTGGCCGGACAGTGGCATCTGTTGACTGAGGGCCCAGCTCTGAACATAGTAGGGGCAGAGGTAAGGGTGGCAATACCATACCACGCCATCCTTACTTCTGCTCTGCTGCTGGCAGTGGCTCTGCCTTCAGAGATGGGCTCCCAGCCAGCAACCACCACTTTCCAGCTGCTCGGATCTGAAGGCAGCGCCGTCACCAGCAGCAGTGCAGAAAAAATGGTAGCAATATCACAACTCCCCCTACAATAACCTTAGAACCCTCCCCCCCAAAAAATATTTTTGGGTGAGGAACCCTACAATTATGACACAGTGAAATTTCATATGTAAACAGCTGAAATTCTGAAATTCATTATTTTTAAAACCCTATGATCATGACATTGACCAAAATAGACCATGAATTTGGTAAGGTCCTAATTATGATATACTCTAATTACATGGTCACATATTCTTTCTCAAATTAGATAATACATCTTAAAGAAAACCAAGCACTTGTGATAATGTCTATAATATTTGAAGAACCAACATCACCAAAGGGAGAAGTGCTGGCTCAAAGGAGCCAAAGCTGGCATGCAAAGGTGGGAATGAGAAGCTGTATGGGGAAAAACCACCATCAAACAGAGAAAGAGAGCCAGACTGCAAGGGGAAGGGACAGAGCAACATGGAAAGAAGAGAAGAGAATCAGTGAGGGGGAAGAGATCAAAACAGCAGGAGAAGGGATATGTTGGGAAGAAGACAAGGTAATTAGTTGACAGAATGAAAATAAATGCCCAAATTAATAAAATGAATACTGAGTGATTCAGAGGTCAAAAACAGTAACATTTATTGCCCCTTGGGGAAACAGCTCTCACACATTTAGTATTCTACCTTCAGTTACTCTGGACAATATTTTACTGTTACTGCTCTTAGAGCCAGTTGTTTTATTAATTAATATCTAATATCCAATATCAAACTTTACATTATGAATAAAAAACATGGAGACTTGCTACTAAGCAATATAACACTGAACGTTTAATCCAGCCTTAAATTGCCTATGTTACTGCAGAGGCTCCATAGCTATGCAAAGTATCTTTATTTCAAGGGGGTACATTCCCTTTTGAGGGCAGATCTATAAAGTCATTTTCAGCCTTGTGTGCATACCCACACATGTTGCCTTCTCAAATATGGAGTCTCTTGCTCTCCCCAACCTGTCTTCCATACATTGATATTAGGCTCTGGGGCCCTTCAAACTGTCTTCTGACATCCTAATCTACATGAGGGAGTTGGAGTTGGAAGGAGGAAAGAGGTGTTTCTTCCTTAATTGACTGTCCTATATACACACAATGTTTTAAACTTTATGCTCAATAGGCTGATTTTTTCCTTTACAAACTGTCTTGGTATACAAGCTGCATAAATGACTTTCTCGCCTACCTCATAAAAATGTGCTTATTGTATTTGAAGGAGTTCCTTTTATTTACACTTACACACATACAAATCCTTCTCCTTTCTGCTCTGGAGCCTAAAAAATAGGAAAGTGAAAAACAATCTACACTCAGTATACTTACATTGCAAGCTACTGAAATGATTTTTCACTGAAATGAAGAAAAGATACAAGAAAGAGCCTTCTCTTGTACCAAAAGCCTTTACTAGTTTTCACTGCTGGCATTTCCGTATACAAATTATCAACCCAGAATAATTTATTTTGATATTTATCTCAATTCAAATGTCATTAAAATTGGTTTCATGCTTTCCGTTAGAACAGAGTGCAAAAACAAAATTTTGGTTCAATTTTTCAATATAGGTTTTATTTTCATGTTATGACGACTTCAACATTTCCCTTTACTTCAGTGCATTCTTTGATACTGAGGACCACCAATCTTGGTATCTTCACTGCCATTACTGTACTGGTATCAAGCTCCCTCCTGTTTTGCTTATAAGCTCTTTTGGTCACCGACTTTGGTGGTGCTTCTTTCTCATTACCATGAACCCTCCACTGTGGAGTTTTACAAAGTTCAGTTATAGGAATCTTACTCTTTTTGCACCTACCACCTTCTTCTTCTTGGACACATTACCTCTAGTTCTGCCTTTACATTTTACACTTATAATCAAATGTTTTTGAAGAATCAAGATTTTTTGAAATCTCTAATTTCCTTTTCCTGTCTTTGTGCTTTATCCAAGTTAATTCAGCTTAACTGTCTGAATGAAAGAAATGCTTCTCATGGGTAAAAAACACAATTATATCATGTTTATCTTCCTTCTTGACTCAGATCTACCATTCACCTCCAATGCCCATTGCATCATCTTTAATAGTGAATTTTAAATCCTCTCCCACAGTGCCCATGTCTACTAATGTACTTCTCACTGACTTTATAACAATGGTTATTTTGGACCCAATTGAGAGCCTACAGAACTTTAAAAAAAATGCTTTCTAATGGCTTGGATGAAGCCCCTGGATAGTAATTTTGACTCCACCTCTTCTGAAATTGTCTTCCACGATCTGTGTCCATTGAACAATGCAATTCCCGCCTCTATAGTCTACCCTAGTGTCAGCTGTTCAGACTCCAGTGGCTGCAGAATACCACTGCCTACCTTTGATGACAGCATCATGCCTATCCTCAGACAACTTATCTGTCTCCCTAATCATGTCAAGATCCAGTTCAAAAGTGCCTACCTTGTTTTTAAAATCCGTCATGGACTTACTTCAGCCTGTCACACAGGCATTGTCTCTCTAGACACCCATAACCAATCCTGCAACTAACCTAGCAATTCACACACTCTCTCCACTGTGCCTGCCTTTCTGCTCATCAATTCCACCTATTTTCAAACTGCATCTGTAGTTGAACTGTGTCATCTTTTAAGGAATATAGACTACATTCAGCCCTGTAAAAGCAGCAAAGAGTCCTGTGGCACCTTATAGACTAACAGACGTTTTGAAGCATGAGCTTTCGTGGGTGAATACCCACTTCGTCAGATGCATGCATAATACTCCACCAAAGCTCATGTTCCAAAACATCTGTTAGTCTATAAGGTGCCACAGGACTCTTTGCTGCTTTTACAGATCCAGACTAACACGGCTACCCCTCTGATACTTCAGCCCTGTAGTAAGTAGAAGTTTTACTTGCTTACTCCAAGTCTGATATTTGGCCCTATATGTTATTCCCTATATGCTACAAGGCTGCCAACAAAATAAAACAGTATAGATACAGACAGCCTCAAAGAGGAACAGTTAAGGAAATTTTGATACATGCAAGGGAATGAGAATTTCAGACATTAAAAAGACAACAGCCATAAGGCTCAACCAGGGAAAAGATAGCCTGAAGGGCTTTCAGCTAATTTTTAAGTTTAAGAAACTGAAACTATCTT
>NC_044322.1:317635867-317645867 GCF_007399415.2 Gopherus evgoodei | reverse complement strand
AACTTTGAACTGGTTACATGCATTGTATCACATTTTCAATATTAAAAATATATGTTTATTTTAACAATATTTACAGGTTGATAAATATCAGCCACTAGGATAAAAAGTTGCTTACAGTCTAGCCATATATCTTTAAAGCCGACCTGATGACTAGTGACAGTACCCAATCCATTTATCATCGAGTATATATAACAATATATTATAGAATACTTTCAATCTGTCTTGATACATGGATGAAGAATAACTGTCTTATTTAATTCAAAACTTCCCAATCCTATATAAGCATCACAGCTATATAATTAATCAAGCCAAAACCAGGACTGTCCAAAATCCAGAAAAAATTCCACACAAAAGCCTCAATGGAGACTGATATTTTAACTTTGTTTACTTTACGTAAATCTACCAGTTTCTGATCAAACGTCGAAAAAGATGTTTCAGCTAAGTGATCAGTCCTATCTTATTAAGCAATTTAAAGTAATCTCAGTTGCTCCTTGTATATAAGCATCAATCATCATGTTTAACTTTAACCAGTAAATATTCATGCCAAATTGAAAAGCTCATCTCTTAATTCTGCTTTGCTCAAATACCTGTTCTGATGTATTAGCAACACTTGAACTAACTGTCCAGTTGCAGAAAATATACTCATGTTAAAAGTAACAGCACTTCACATTATTACTTACACATAAGAGATAGAACCACAATAAACAATGAGTTTATTTTAAGGCTCACATTTAGGTAACACAGGGAAGTCTAGTAAGTAATTCACATAAGAAAAGTATTGATCTAGAAAGTTACTACAATGGTAATAATAAACACAGCTTGCATTTTTCTTTTAAATAACATTTAAGGGGGGAAATACAAAGAAATGTAGTATAAAGATATGCAAATCACCTAAAGGAGATCACATTCCATGTTTACGTTTTACATCAACATGTTCTGTAGAAGGATTTATACACCAAACTCAGGTGGTATTTAAATCCTATGGTGCAGACCCTATCATAAAATGCCTCCTGAGTCCTATTAAGTGTACCCATAGTTTTACTTTGCCTGTCTGCTTATTTAAGATATAATCACAGTTTTGAAGAAAAGATTGTCACTTCTAAGCCTGTCCCCTCAGAACCTGTCTGTTATTAATACTCTACTGGATATTTTCATCTTCAATTGTTATTCTCTGTGGTCTTTGCAAATGCTATGTACTGGAATCTGAGACTATATGGACAAATGAGCTGCAAACATCTAGGGCTGCTGCTTTGAGGAACATGTAAGTGGCATATTATTCTATTGATATGTTTTGTGGTGTAAAGTACTACAGTTAAATTTGGTTTTTAAATCATTTTTACATATTAAATGACCTATTTCTTAGAAGTTTAATAAATATTTAAACACTAACAACTTCAAATTCTTAAATAAAGGCGATGACCTGCTTTTCATATGAAAATATAAAATGTGAAAAAGATATAGTTTTAAGACAACTAAGTACTTAGAGGGCACTGAAAAATACATTTCCTCACACTGTAATACAGTAAGTGCTCAGCTGTTAAAATAAAATACACTTGCAATTGAAAGAACGAACAGATGTAAGAGTCTTAACTTCTCAGATTTCAACCATAACTATTTTATTTAATTTTTCCACACTTTCTGTCATTACTGCAAATATTTAATGGTCAATGTACCTAGTGAAACTGTTTAATTTTAGCATTAAGAACAACTAACTTTTAAAAGTCACTATGCCCTGGGTTATCTCAGAGGCCCAAATTTGAGTAATTTAGATATACTATTATATATGTTTCTCTACCAAATCTGCTTTTTTATACTGTTTCACGTTAAGTGACACTACTTTCCCTTCAGTAATCAAATCCAGGTGTTGTTAATAAAAAAAAAAAATCAATATTTACAAATTAAGGTGAAACCCTGAAAGGTGCTGAGATTGGGGGCCTAATTTACAGAGATGAGTGGGTGTTGAAGGCATCCAGCAGCTTAAAAGAGGTGCTCAGCATTTTGGAAAATCAGTTCTCAGATGCTTACCAATTAAAATTGATTTTGGCTTACACACTGGAGGCAAAGAAGAAGAGATTAAGTTTGCATATGGTTAGAAGGAAAATAAACCTTACAGTGACGCAAAATTAAACAACTGTACTTGTTAATTAATTGACTTTTAATAGAAACTCTCTTTTTAGTTGATCAGCAGCTTGTTTTTCTAGTTTTAGAAGTATAAACTGCAGTTAGATGGCATATACAAGAACTAAAACTTCAAAATGTCAAAATGGAACTATCTATATAAAAGTTTTTGCCTCCTTCTATAAATATATGTTAGGCTTTTCAACAATATCAACACATACATAAAATAAACTGTAGACCTTATCTTTCAGGAGATGTTAACTAATCAGTATTTTGTATTTATAACTATCACAGCAGATCATCTGTGTTGTGAGAAGTCACTCTGAGCTCTTCACCTTAGCTCAGACTTTGGAACAATTCATCGTATAAGCAAGCAAAGTATCAAGTAATGTGGCCCTCTGGTGGAACAGTAAGTATTACATTTTACATCACAGTATCACACAGTAAACTAGAGGTTCTAAAAACATTTACTGAAAAGCTTCATAGCAACTTTTATAAATTTGTTATGCAAACCTAATTAGTAAAAGAGCACATGTATCATATTACAGTGCTAGTAAGATATTACTAATATGAAAACAATATCTTGGTATTTCAGCATTACCATGCACAGAAACAACAACAAATAATGCACTGTACTCTTTGGCTTACACAATACTTTACATTCACTACACATACAAAATCTATATAAGGATGTAAGTAAAGAAACATCTTTATTTGTTTAAGAACAAACACTAAGCAAAACAAAACTTACCTGCTGTTGTTGCAGATGCAGCAGTTCTACTGTGCTTACTTCAGTGCTCGTGTCACCACTTGATCTTCCATCTCTGCTGCCAGCATCTAATTGGCTGCTTAGAGCGCTCATTCCATTTTGATTCATTGAACTGTTGCTTATTGTCTCTGTTGCAGATTCCTGCATCATGACTTAATACCTAAAAGTGATTAAGAAGTATCAATTAACACACACGTTACACCTTCACACTTCCATTATCAAGATGTCCCTCTCTGCCAATTACACAGACAGCATCCTTAGAAGAGGAAAAAAAGTGCATAGTCATTTACCAAGAAATGCAATACAAATTCTGATTTCATACAGATGCTAATCACTGAAATTATGATTTCTATAAGCTATCTTTGTGTGGTTACATTTAACAGTCAAATAACATACCATGCATGCAGCATGGTCAATAGCATTTATGAACGCCTACATTTTAAAGTCTACCTATAAAACCGGTTTAAATGAAGGCAGGATTTCACACTCCGCTCTATATTTCCTATTATCTTGCTTTGACAACCATGGATGACCATACAGCCTTATTTAAAATATTCACTATCTTGATTCTGTCAGAATTTTACAGCATATCTTACGCAAGGCTGTTGTTTAATGATGCACAGCTAATCATACAAAATTAAAATTTTGTAAGGGTGTTACAAATCATATGGTATCAACCAATGATAAATAGTATAATGGGCTTCTCCTTTTTTGTGACTAAATAAAATTTTGCCTTGGAGGCATTTTAAGAAAAAGCTCCTGCTGCAAACACGTCAGATATTGCCTATTTTTTTAATCAAACGGCTGATATTCATTTATTTTTTTGACATTTAAAACATTTAATACTGTCCTTCCTGGGAAGTAATTAAGCTTATGCATGAGCAGCAATCAAACTGTTCACTTGAAGATGACTTAAAACTCAATTTTAACATAGGCAAATAAATGAAAGATATAAAATTAATTTTCCAGGCATGTATTAGATATGAAAGCTGGAAATAAAATCTATCAAGAATATCACTAATGATTGTGCTAAAAACAGCATAAATTATGCATATTACCTTCTCTACAGTAATAAATGTTTTATCATTTTCACTGCATAAATATACTGTACTTTCAGGATAGCAATGAGATGTCCTGCCAAGATCAGTTGAAATCCTTCCAGTAAATAAAGAACCAATGTGCCCTCACAAACCAGAATTTCAGGGTGCATTTTGCATGTATAATATGGAAAGGTCAATTTCTGTTCTCAAAGCTACCTAAGTCCTATACTGTACAACTGGTATCAAATGTACCTCACTCTCACGTATTATTACACAGTGTCCTGAAAGAATCCCAAAAATAATCTCACTTATGATATGTTTATAAAGATACCAGTATGTAGATAAATAATATGTTTAAGTGAACTCAGTTAAAGAAAAAAAAGCCTGTAATTTAACTTATTGTTGAACCTTCTCACTTCCTTCCAACTATGTACAAAATCCTTCCATATCATGACAAAACATATAACAGGTCAATACCACAAACTACTTTCACAGGATTTTAATCAACCCATGTATAAATTAACACAAAGGAGGACTTCCAAGATAAATAAAAAGTGAATGTGCATTTTGTGTGAAGAAAGTTGAGACAGTAAAATATAAGTTATTAAAGGATGTTCTGGTCAAGAACAAACAGGATACAAATTAAACAAACATGAACATAGTTAACATAAAAGAGAGCAGCTGTAATAACTATAGTAAACAACTGCAGAACCAGATGTGTTTATATACAAACAATCTTGGTTAAACACTCTATTGAACATAAACTAAGAAAAATAATAGACATGGAAAATGTGATACACACAGTGATAAATTTTACAAGAAGAAAACAAACCTAATACTCTTTTCTGAGATTAGGCAGCTAATAAGTATTCAAATTAGGCATAAATTTTACATGTACAATGGTTTAAAATATTCAGAGAAAAGAGTCTGATTGCCTTTAGTAGTTATATGAAAATTCTAATGCGGGTCTTCCACAACTGTGGAAGCAGGCATAATTTTTTATAATATTTACTTTCAATAAACACTTTTGGCATGTGTATCAGAGTGAAATCCACTTAAAACATCTTATGAACTGTATTTTTAAATGGAGTTTGAGAGTCAAGAATTTAAAATGTTAATCCCCCTTCAGCCAGACAAAGATTGACCCAACAGACAGGTTCAAACTCTTAAAATTTCTAATATTACACTATATTCAACCGTGTGGATTAAAAGGAAAAAAGGGCTGTGAATATAATTTAATCAAGCAATCAAACATTAGCAAATAGTTTGAAAATTAAAAAAAGTCAACAATTCTATGTTTACACATATCTGGCTCTTTCATTAGAGTTAGAAGAGAGGGGTTAAACATCTTCCAGTTCATATTAACAAAGGTTTTTATGCCTTGTGGATTTTGTATGCTTGCAAAGCCCTGGAGTGTATTTCGGGCTCTGCATTTTAAGTTACAAAGTGTCTGTGAGCCAGCAGAACCTGGTTTAACAAAACATGCCCAGGAATGATACTCCTTGCTGTAGAAAACAACAGGCTCTGGCCCAACATGGACATGCAGAGAGAAGGGCAACTATAGATTATGAATATTACAATGCGTAATTTATTTGGAGATGAAGTAGAAGAAAGATTTGACGTTTCTTTAGGTAAAAGAAAAAAAAATCCCTAGAATGTAATGTTCAGAATAAAATTCCTTTCAGGTAGCTAAAGAATACTGTTAAAAGATGTAGTGCCAAAACTGGGCTAGATTTGGTGGATAACCCATGCCTCCACTTCTTACTACTGCCAGCTAAAAAAAGGGATAGTTAAAAGAGGAGAGTATAGAATTCTCCCCCTCACACACCCTTATATTGATTTTATTGTATTTCTTTGCATATCATCACATCCTCATCCCCTTCAATTAGAGGGCCGAAAATATTTATCAAGAATTCAGAATATTGGTGTGGAGATAATTTTGAGCTCAAACTTCATAGCAGGCAGAACAAGGCACTTGTTTTTCTTACTTTTACATTAGCAAAACAATCATAAATAAATACAAAAGAAACAAGTGTTGACATCTTTCAAGCACTGATTATCAGAAATTAAAACTTAAAGTTGAATACTTCTAAAGAGGACGGGAGGAAAATATTTACACATGCATGCATATCTATATACTCACACGTTAATCTCTCTCACACATTCTCTCTCTCTCTCTCTCTCTCTCTCATATTCATGAGCATGTACGTACATACACACATGCACACACTTTTGCTGTGATTCCAAAACTCTTGTTGTTAAAGGTAAGACAGAAAGCTCTGTCTTTAGATATTTTAAACAAAGGTGGCGGTGGTGGGGAAGTCTTTGCTGCTCACTGGAAGAGAGTGTATAGATTATCATTTTAGCATTGGGTTGCACTGCATGTTGAATTCTTAATTCTGCCATTATACATAGGGAATAACCTACATCAAAAAACTCCACACATCCTATGAAGTTAGAAGATACAGTTTTACTTTTCGCCCCTGCAGTAAACTCTAAGTTTTTTGTGGTTTTTTTAAACCAGCAAGTCACTGTACAGATACTTATTCTCTACACCACTTCCCTTTTGAAACATTAAACTGACACTGGAACTGACTGCACAAGATTGCATTTTCTCTTCCTAAACAACTTGAATTGAAAGGTTACTTAGTGTAACAATATTTACTTGCAGAATTGTGTTGTTACCAAGGGTATAATGGATGGTGGCTATGCAGGTTTACGCAAGAATGAGTGAAGCATGAGGCATTAGCCATGTGTTTGACATGTTTCAAATTGCTATAATCCAGCATTAAACACACCCAGCAATTCATGCCATTTCTTGCAGCCATAATCTTGAATAAAGCGTGCACAACCACTTATTATATAAATTAGTATATGACTCCCTTTTATAGTCACAACAGTGCTTTTGTGTTTATTTTGCATCAGGATGTGGTCTTTTATTTGTACAAATAGCAGGATATAAAGACATAGCTCAATTAGGCCTCCTTACTTTATGATAGGGTAATACTGAATGCTAGCCTTGTTTGTTTTATTTTTCCCTAAGAGGTATAGTTTTTGTTGGTGTAAAACTGTAGAGTGTGAAATATTCATTTCCTTGTGTGACTTCAGCAATGTTTTTTACATTTTTGCAGGTCTGTGTTGACTGTGATGTTCAAGTGTGGTTCTCAACTTCTGAACAAGAATACATACAGTACATGAGATACCTGAACCACCACCAGGGGTCCTTCTTTCTGAGAAAAGTTATGCCTTTAATTAGAGGTGCCACTCTTTCATATGGGGGATATTCTTGGTATTTTTGGCCTGGACCCTGAGGTCATCAGGGTGTTTTGGCTGAGAAAATATCAAACTCTTACTCATTCACACCTGATGTAAGGTATTAGTTTAAAATACACTATAACGTACAAGTTGTTTAATTTTTCTTTTCCCTCCAAAGGACACCATCTTCACAGAATTAGACAGAGGAAAAAACAGTATATGACTGTATTGCGTAACAATACATGCAGACACTTTAAACATGGAAATGAATTATGGCCATCACAACTCATCCACAGTTTTAGAAATCAGAAAGACTTTCTCCTCCCCAAGGCTGAAATAGGGTGAAACTGTGACAAATTTTTTAACTTTTATTTAACTCAGAAAACAAGCTTTAAAATCCAAATGTTTTGAACCAAGGTATATGCAACATATATAAAGCAATCAGAGCAACCTTTCTTTTAAAAGTAATGCTAGTGACAACATAGCATAGCATCAAACAGAGTTTATATATACACACACATACATGCACACACGCACACACACAAACATACAATATCATGAACATATAACACTGTGAAATTCTTTAAGGTAACCTTGAATTCATACTTCATAATAGCTTCGCTAGAATTCTGCTTTTTAAACTTGATTATGATGTAGAAGTTAGGGTGAAAAGTTGCGTTTAAATAATGGCAACTTTGTGCTCTACTGGAATTAATTCATCATTGACACCAGGCACAATGCATTTGAAGGCTAGTGCTAGTATGCAAAAAGTCTTTAATACTTAAGATTGCCTAATAAATCAAAATGCCAAATATGAAGGACATAGCTGAATGTGTAAGAACAAAAACTGTAAAAGCACATTGAATATTTTTAAAGATTTCGTTGTTGTTTTAACTAAAACATATTGTCTTTCAAGATATTATTTAAGTGTAAGTATAAATTACTTCAGTGAGTATTTTTTAAAAAAAAGGTAGAGTAAATGAATACTATTAACTGTAATAATTAGGTCAATTAGTACTTAAATTGTTTTACACACCGCACCTTTAAAATGTTTAATGTGCTACGATATATTAAACAATGAACTCACAACTGTATGAAAATGTAAAGAGTGGTGTCTGTCATTTGAAAGACGAAGAAGTTTTCCCTCTAAAAATGTAGAATGTAAATACGCACTGTGCTGAAAGATATTTCACACAAGCTGAACTTCAAGTTCTGAATTACACTACCAATCTTTGCTTAAACAGACAGAAATATACTATATTTGCTTCAGTAAGCTTGCTCATCATCTTCAAAAAAAAAACTTAAAATTTTGGTGGCAAAAAAGATAGTATCTTCAAAGCCAATTAGCCATTTTATTATTAAAACATAATTATGACTTATGATATTAGTTAGGATTAAAGTAACTGTTCGAAAATTAACAAGGACAGATTTAAGATATACAGACTATTACAAAACAGAAAATAACTACATACACAATGCAAACTGAGCAATCATATGGTGAGTCACTAACACTGTTTATTGAATATGTTGTTACAATAAAATTGACAATTGAGATTATATAATTGACAGAAAGTAAGATTTATAATAGTTGACTATAAGCATATATATAGCAATTCTGATGTACTGCAAGCATACTGGCAAAGAATTATGTCATTTCTCTTTGTAGTGCAACATTCTACCTTAACAGGTGCACTTGGCACGGATTAGAATGTTTTAGTTCAGGTTAACCAATCTTGTTTTGTTTTTTGTTTTTGTTTTTACAGTTAACTGCAGTTAAAAGAACAACACATTTACCTCCATGTTATTGGCTACAAATTCTTCCGCTCTCTATATAACGTATGTGTACCTGATGATCAGCTGTGCTGCTTTTTCAAACTGCTACCAACATCCATATTGAAAGTATAGTATCATATTCAAACTATTCCATATTTGAACATGCAGTAGCTTTTAGATTCATGCCATCTCAGTTCATTTGGACTCATAAAAATGTTCTTGGCGAATCCTGAAAAGCTGTAATTTACTTGATTTCTAAAAATCAGGAACATACTGCAGCAATTGCCCCATCACAAAACACTCCACCTTCCCCAAAAACGAAGCAATATCTAACTAATTTCAAATTGCTTTATATTTTCAATGGAAAATAATCATTCATCTTTACATAAGCCAATGTTATCTACATTAGTAGCATGTATAGTATTGTAAAACGCATGCCTTATGTGTATGATAGTGACAAAACCTTGCTAGAGTGCATTACTACATCCCACACACAAACGAATAGCCCATTTCATGATAAGGTTCTTATTAGAGCTGTGATAGCTTGGGAAACCCCACCTTGACAAGCTAGTCTCTTTTCCTCCACTCTCCTCCTCACATCACCATTTTTTCAGTCTTTAAAAAAAAAAAAAAATCTCTCCAAGCTCTTGAGAGTAGGGAGACTTTATTATAGTCAATGGAGAATTTAATAGTGAGAAAGCATTAGGGCAGTAGGAAATAATTAGAACTGTGAGAGCAACGGAAGATCTGCCTAGCTGGAAAATTTTGTGTGTGTGTGTGTGTGTGTGTGTGTGTGTGTGTGTGTGTGTGTGTGTGTGTGTGTGTGTGTGTGTGTTTAAAAAAAGAAAAGAAAAAAAAGCTTGTCGTTGAGTTTGCAGGCTTGCAGACTAGCATATACAGGGCCCACCTTTCTACCCAATTCCCTTCGGCTGATCTTGCAACAGCCCTCATGGATGTCTCTGCTCATCAGAGTTTTGAGTGTCTGCTTCTGTCCTAACAGTACTTTAGCCTTGCTTGACTCACTTCTTTCCTTAAACCTCATGGT